>NW_028227275.1:11817500-12105000 GCF_978045245.1 Mus caroli | reverse complement strand
CCATGAAGAACAGCAGCAGCAGTGGAGTACAGGCAGCTGCAGCCTAGAAGACAACGTGTGTGCTACAAAGGGCATGTCTGGATAAGTGATTCAAGCCCTTAGAGGAGCCCAGAAGATGGTGAGTTCTATCCCAGACATTGGATGGCTGGAGATTGATTTTTGCTTTTGATTATGTCTGTGCCATGATATTTTTCCCTCTTGAAGGAAGAAAATATTTTAGTAGAGCTCACAATTAAGAGACTTTGAATTTTAAAAGATATTGGACATTTAAAAGGGATTGAACTTTTAATACATAAAGACTATGGGACTTTTAAAGTTATTTAGATCTTGGTGATGAGTAAGAAAGTAAGGGTTGAGGCTTAATAGTGACGTGTTTGTATGTCAAGTTGACAAGGCTGGTTTTGTAATGGTTGTAATGGTTGTAATGGCTGGTTTTGTGTGCCAACTTGACACAAGCTGGAGTTATCACAGAGAAAGGAGCTTCAGGTGAAGAAAATCCTCCATGAGATCCAGCTGTGGTGCATTTTCTCAATGAGTGATCAAGGGGAAAAGGCCCCTTGTGGGTGGGACCATCTCTGGGCTGGTAGTCTTGGGTTCTATAAGAGAGCAGGCTGAGCAAGCCAGGGGAGACAAGTCAGTAAAGAACATCCCTACATGGCCTCTGCATCAGCTCCTGCTTCCTGACCTGCTTGATTTCCAGTCCTGACTTCCTTGGTGATGAACAGCAATGTAGAAGTGTAAGCTGAATAAACCCTTTCCTCCCCATCTTGCTTCTTGGTCATGATGTTTTGTCCAGGAATAGAAACCCTGACTAAGACATGTGGCAATGTCACTTCTTCATTATGACTTAGCCTGACTTTAAACTTGCATTTAAAGGAATAAAGGAAACAGATCTTCTTCAGAGGCAATGTTTAAACATCTATATAAAGATTAATTCAGGGCCAATAGCCAAAAATACTTTCCTATCCTGGGCAACGCTGAATGCTGACTGCTATGCTGATAAAACTGAGAAACTAACCATATGGCCTCAATGGTTCTCCGGGCTCTAATGGTTCTCTAATGTTGACTAAATTTTGAATCTCCAGTCCTCTCTTAGTATTTACCTTGGAAAGCTTTCCACTGTAAATCTGCTATCTGCCATTTGTGTATGTGAAAATGCAAACTATGAATGCAACTAGGAGTAAGTATTCCATGTGAACTGTAAAAGTCATGAAACAGCAATGATGCTCTTGCAAGAGTCGGTAGACTCGACGCTGGTGGAGGCCTGACACTGATTGGTACCAACCAGCCAACAGGATGACCTCAACACGTAGACTCTCCTCTCCATTATGTCTCTCAGGACTTTATCACATTTTGTTTCGTTTTGTTTTGTAGGGAATGAGGTCAGACTCTGCCCTGTGTTGCCTTAGTTCTTAGTAATGCTTTTATTGCTTTTTGATTTGGCCTGATATAATATTTTTTATATAACCTTTAAAAATGTTTCTTTTCGGATGAGTGCATTGGAAGAAGCAAAGAGCCAATGAATTATGCAGGTGCATTTTATGCTGATATTGAAACTTGCCCCCTCACTTTAGGGCAATGGCAAATCAGTATTTAGCAACTCCTGTAACTTCAGGAAAAGAATTCCCTATAGTTTTATCCAGGGATCTGTCCAGAATTGATCTTTTTGACCTTAAAGAAAAGTGAACTAAAAGAACCAAGGGAAATGTGAACAGTGGGGGAGGTGGGGAGCCACTTCTGCGAAGGCCTTTGGTTTCTATAAATGGAGCCAGTTTCAGAAGTTGATTCTTACAATAAACTAAAACTTCTTCCCTGCTCTAGGCATTGATATAAACAGGCAGCCTTCTGATCCTACTTTTCATTTCTGTAGAAAGAAGGAAGACTTTTGCCCCATGTTGGCTTCTCCTAAAATAAGGTCCAGCTTAAATTCACCTCTCATTTGTATTCACAACCATTAAAAAAAGAAATCCTTTTATAGCAAATTAACTGAGCAAAAAGATAGGTTTTATTTTACTTACTGCACTTTGTATATGATATACTAATATCATTTGATATACAAATGAATATTTGTTGAATAAATGAATGAATTTCAAACATAGATGCACCCTTGTTTATTTTTATAGCATTTTCATTGGCTAACATGTGTTTATTTAATTAACGTCTCATTGTTTAAAAGATTTCACTTTAGAAATATATTTTGTAGTATTCACATGGTCTGCTATTTGTTCAAACAAGAGGCTAATTGCTTTGTTGATATTTTTAGTGGAGGATGGAAATCTGCTTTGTCCATAATTGCTTCTCTTCTCTGTTGCTGGTAAAATACTGATCAAAAGCAACTTGGGAAGGGAAGGGGTTATCTCATCTTCCATTTGACAATCCATCATTGAGGGAAGCTGAGGCAGGAATTCAAGGCAGGATCCTGAAGTCAAGACCAAGACAGTGAACATGAAAGAATGCTGCTTAGTGGATTACCCCCAAGTTCATGTTCTGCTTATCTTTCTTAAACAGCCCAATCTGCATAAGAATGATGTTGCCTCCAGTGAGCTGAGCCCTCTTACATCAAATCACAATTATGAAAATGCCCCCAGCAGATATATTCACTGGCCAAACTGATGGAGAAAATTCCTCTGTTGAGATTCCCTCTTCCAAGATGTGTCAGTTTAACAAGCATGATTAGCTATCACGTCTCCCAAGTCTTCCATTTTCTCTCCCACCTTAGTTCATTTTAGTTATAGGCTAAGAAATGAAAACAAGTCTTACAAGATTGCTGACTCAGGTTTTATTTATGGAAGAGGAAGGGTTAACAGATTCATTTACAGGATGAAACTCATGGTGATCAAGGAACTTATCACAGAATAAAATGTAAAATCTATTTCTGTTACTTCCTGTATTTTCTCATTGGGAATATGATGTTATACTGCAGTGTATGTACCACACAGACAGTACACAGCATCAAGCTATGGTTGACTGTGCTGCTGTACCAATTGGAATATGCTAACTACATGGACCAAAAACTTCACTTCAAGATTAGATGATAGCAGCTATTCCTGATACTGGACCAGAATTCTGGAGGAAGGAAGGAAGCATAGTGATGCCTTAGTGGCTTTGCAGTGACATCCTTCCATTTGTCTTCTGAGGAATGTCTTCTTTCTTCTGTTCTTTGCATGACTAGATGGATATTTCCTTCTGTAGCAATGTAGGTAGGAACCAGGGGAGAGGGGAAGAAGACTTGAAGTTCAATCCAATCATATCTTTATTTTATTGATGACAAAGACAAAATTATCTGGGTCCACAATCACGGGGCACAGTACTGGCCATCCTTCAGCCTCTAGTCTAAGCATTAGGAGAATAATATAAAGGAACATCAGGGTTTATTTCCCAAGGCTATATAGGAATCCTATCACCTGAGAGCAGAAACAGTGCCAACAGGATAAGTCTGGGTTTGGTTAGAAAACAAAAAGAGGATTGGAATGGAAGATTAGAGTTTTGTTTGAGCAGCCTGAGTTGTGTGCCACACTTCTTTTAAAAACAAACAGTGAGAGCTTACTATAGAAAACACCTTAAAGCTTACTTGAGCTCACTTACTCAAGCCGCCTTGAAGTAGCACTGCTAGGACTTTCCTTCCACAGAGGGAAGTTAAAGATTGGGTAAAGCTTCACAGTATACTCTTCACCTCTTGCAGGAAGCTCCCTCCCCCCAGCTGACTCCACTTATCCTGAGAGCCCACTGAAAATAAAGTGCTTTGCATTTTCTAAGCTGGTTTTGGTCTCTGAAGCATCTAATGGAGATTTTTTAAAAGGAAATTTGTTTATTTATTTATTTATTTACTTAGCTCGAAATGATGAAGCCTTCCCCACCTATCATTACTCCTCTGATTTAAATTGACATCTACAAAGCTTTAAAGGTTGCCTATCATGTGTCAGAGAACACAATGTCTGTTCTGGATAATAAAATTATTCTAGACAAGGATATAGGCTCATAAACAAATAACTGTAATTATGACATGATAAATGTTGTCATAAAAATATTTATAGTAATGTAGTATCAGGCTGGCAGATTAGCCCAAGGGTAACTATGGGAGTCTGGGGACAGTCTGTGGTGGGTGATAATTGAATTGTGGTTTCAAAGAATAAATATATGAAGCCCAATGGAATCACTAAGGATCACCAAGTGTTGAAACAGAAATTTGAAAATTTGAAAGTTTTAACAGGTATAGACAAATACTTTTGTAAACCATGGTATATTCTGTTTATAATATTTTCCCTGTTACTGGTAAAGTCTGCCATGAACATTTTTCTTTACAGAAGAATTACATAAGCAGTCTACCATTAGTATATCCAAACTTGGGTATTAAAACAATTTCCCTAGCCTAGAGGATTAAAATTCTTACCTTTGAGTACAAAATGTGTGTTTAGTGATTAACTTTCAATTATTCTTCTTGGGAAGGCCATGAAATAGCAGGACACACAGGGTTTTTTATTATTATTTTAATTAGGTATTTTCTTCAATTACATTTCAAATGCTATCCCAAAAGTCCCCCATACCCTCCCCCACTCCCCTACCCACCCACTCCCACTTCTTGACCCTGGCGTTCCCCTGTACTAGGGCATATAAAGTTTGCAAGACCAAGGGGCCTCTCTTCCCATTGATGGCCAGATAGACCATCTTCTGCTACATATGCAGCTAGAGACATGAGCTCCGGGGAGGTACTGGTTAGTTCATATTGTTGTTCACCTATAGGGTTGCAGATCTCCTTTAGCTCCTTGGGTACTTTCTCTAGCTCCTCCATTGGGGGCCCTCTATTCCATCCAATAGCTGACTGTGCGCATCCACTTCTGTGTTTGCCAGGCCCCGGCATAGCCTCACAAGAGACAGCTATATCAGGGTCCTTTCAGCAAAATCTTGCTGGGGTATGCAATGGTGTCAGCGTCTGGAGGCTGATTATGGGATGGATTCCCGGGTATGGCAGTCTCTAGATGATCCATCTTTTCGTCTGAGCTCCAAACTTTGTCTCTGTAACTTCTTCCATGGATGTTTTGTTCCCAATTCTAAGAAGGGGCAAAGTGTCCACACTTTGGTCTTCATTCTTCTTGAGTTTCGTGTGTTTTGCAAATTGTATCTTGTATCTTGGGTATTCTAAGTTTCTGGGCTAATATCCACTTATCAGTGAGTACATATCATGAGTTCTTTTGTGATTGGGTTACCTCACTCAGGATGATACCCTCCAAGTCCATCCACTTGCTTAGAAATTTCATAAATTCATTCTTTTTAGTAGCTGAGTAGTACTCCGTTGTGTAAATGTACCACATTTTCTGTATCCATTCCTCTGTTGAGGGACATCTGGGTTCTTTCCAGCTTCTGTCTATTATAAATAGGGCTGCTATGAAAATAGTGGAGCATGTGTCCTTCTTACCTGTTGGAACATCTTCTGGATATATGCCCAGAAGAGGTATTGTGGGATCCTCTGGTAGTACTATGTCCAATTTTCTGAGGAACTGCCAGACTGATTTCCAGAGTGGTTGTACAAGCTTACAATCCTACCAACAATGGAGGAGTGTTCCTCTTTCTCCACATCCTCACCAGCATCTGCTGTCACCGAATTTTTGATCTTAGCCTTTCTGACTGGTGTGAGGTGGAATCTCAGGGTTGTTTTGATTTGCATTTCTCTGACTATTAAGGATGCTGAACATTTTTTCAGGTGCTTCTCAGCCATTCAGTATTCCTCAGGTGAGAATTCTTTGTTTAGCTCTGAGCCCCATCTTTTAATGGATTATTTGATTTTCTGGAGTCCACCTTCTTGAGTCCTTTATATATATTGAATATTAGTCTCCTATCTGATTTACGATTGGTAAAGGTCCTTTCCCAATCTGTTGGTGGCCATTTTGTCTTATTGACAGGGTCTTTTGCCTTACAGAAACTTTGCAATTTTATGAGGTCTCATTTGTCAATTCTGGATCTTACAGCACAAGCCATTGCTGTTCTATTCAGGAATTTTTCCCCTGTGCCCATATCTTTGAGGCTTTTCCCCACTTTCTCCTCTATAAGATTCAGTGTCTCTGGTTTTATGTGGAGTTCCTTGATCCACTTAGATTTGACCTTAGTACAAGGAGATAGGAATGGACCAATTTGCTTTCTTGTAGATGATAACCACCAGTTGTGCCAGCACCATTTGTTGAAAATGCTGTCTTTTTTCCACTGGATGGTTTTAGCTCCCTTGTCAAAGATCAAGTGACCATAAGTGTGTGGGTTCATTTCTGGTTCTTCAATTCTATTCCATTGGCAGGACACACAGTTTAACCCTGCTCTTGTATTTGTAGAACAGTAAGTGAAGAGTGTTAGCGCATGTCTAAGCTAATCAAAGAATTCAATCTTTAGCCTTATGTATTGGCTTAAGTAAAAGTAAGCTGATAAGATAGCAGAAAAATTGTTGATAACTTCTAGAGATGGAATAATTTTATTCTTTTGAATGATTTTTTCTTTCAAACACTTGATCTTTCTCTGGGATTTTTATCAATCTTATGACCAAACGTTGGAGCTTGGCAGAACATCATTATGGCCTACCACAGAGACTTGCTGTGTCAATTCTTCTGTGCACCTCACCTCCTTTCCCATTAAACAAGAAAGGTTCCCAGCAGTTTAAGCCAATGAGCATTTCTTTTAATAGTGAAATAAATGTAGGGTAATGTTTAGAGAAAGGAGGCAATGAATAATGATAGTAAATGTTTACAAATATATAACTACATATGTATTCTAAACTTTCAAAAGACTAGTAAGACCTCAGCTATAAGAACTATTCCCATAATAACCAGAAAATTCTGACTAAATATAAGAAAGTAACAGTGTTGTGGTGAGAAACTGCCTCAGTGGGTCAAGATCCTGTCTAAGGATCTAAGTTGAATCCCCCAACCCACAGGGTAGAAGAGAGGACTCATTACTGCAAGTTGTCGTATGCCTTCCACATATGAACCCTGTATGCATATATGTAATGGGCAAATGTGCAAAATGTGCAAATGTGCAAACACATACACACAGAGAGAAATAAATGGAATAGAAAGAATCTTGATTGTTCAAAAGGGGCTCTTACAATTTGAAGCACTATACAAAGTCCAACTTCAACATTTTCCAGAACCTGTACTTACACAGCCTGCAATAACATTGAAATCATAGTTGGTAAGAATGTTAATTTCAGTAGACTATAGAACCTCTTCTACTTTACAAGACCACATTTCCATCCTCTCTCTCTCTCTCTCTCTCTCTCTCTCTCTCTCTCTGTATATATATATATATATATATATATATATATATATGTGTGTGTGTGTGTGTGTGTGTGTGTGTGTGTGTGTGTATACATAGACATATATTTAAAATATGTCTCATTAGTTAGTGGTGAGGGAACTTTGACATTGTGAGAACATCATCATAGTAATGTGTTCACATGAATCTCAAGCTCTGGTGTTTGGCCTACTATGTATAAGACAATTTGTTATGGTTTTATGAAAAAAAAACTTTTATTGTGTCAGAGCAGGCTCCCAGATACCACAGCATGCGTGAATATTCACGGTCAACACTGAAAAGTTAATTCTCTCCTTTTACCTGTACATGAGTTTGGGAGATTGAATGAACTCGGGTTGCCAGTCATGCATAGAAAGCGTCTCTATCCTATGCATTTTATTGCTGACCCTTTATACAGCGTCTTAACCCGTGGGACACAAACTACAGTGGGTTGCATGACTGGATGTGGGGTTTGCAGAATATTTGGCCACATAAAAGTCTCTGCATTCACAGTGGCCTCAAATTCAAAATGAAATGCATCATAAAACTCAGGTGCCTACTGCAGTGTTCACTCCAGTTGGACCATATAACCTCACTCTAGCCCTGATTCTGAACACGGCATTCACACTGTGCGGTATGTGTACAGGATGTGTGTGTGTGTGTGTGTGTTGTCATGCTACACAATCCCAGTCAACCATGCCGAGCTTTTCACTGTAGATAAATGTCTGTCATGCATTTCTGTGCTCTTACTGCATGTACAAAGCCTTTTGCTCTTACATAAAATGTTGATTTTAATATGTCCTTACTGTCATTCCTCAGCATTTAAGTAACACATTAAGACATCTTTGAATTGCATCCTGTTAGAATGTTTCATTTCAAAAAATTACTGTTTGAGTTGCTGACTTGAGTTTCACAAACAAAAAATAAAATAAAATAAAAATTCAAAGGAAAGTAAATCAAGAATTTTTAACAGCTTCTGAAACAACCCCAAACATACTTATGCCATTTTTTAACTGCATAATTATACTGAGAAATATTCTCAGCATGGATTCTGATAAAATCAACTGGGAAGCATTAAATATTCTCTGCCCTAAAGTATCAAATAGAGAGCCAAGATTTAATCTTTTATATAAAAATAATGACATTTAATTCACTAACATGGTAATGTGTTTCATCTTTAAGAAATGACAAAGCTATATAAATGAGTAAATAAATAAAAAATAATCATTTTGCAAAACAATCATTCATTACTTAACATCAGTAGGCATTTTTATTTTTATACTCATTTTGAATGAATTTATACTTGGGGGTCACACAAAAGCTTCACAGGAAGAACAGAGCACAAATGGAAGAATTAGAAGAATGCCTGATATATGTGATACCAATTAACTTTAACATTGCACTTAGCATCTATATGCACTATATAAATTTATAATTACATACATGTATATCATACACAGGATATATGCTTATGTATGTATGTGAGTGTCTGGGTTTCTATGTGTGTTATGTATGTCTATATGTCAGTGTATAAGTGTGTGAGTTGTGTGCTCACACATGTGCATTTGCATGTGAATGTGTACCGTGTAAGGGTGCATGTGTGTACATGTAGATGTGTGTATGTGTTTGAGTGTATGTGCATATTATGTATATGTGTGTATATTGTGCATGTGTCTGTGTGAATGCGTATGTGCACACACATGCATTTGCATGTGGACATGTGTTTATGTCTGTGTGTATGTGTGGGTTTTGTGTGTCTGCCGGGTGCATACATGTGCATGTGCATGTTAGTGTGTGAATACTCTACTGTTTCTGGGATGTGAGGAAAGTGACAAAGTGAACTAAGTGCAGAGGACATGATGTGATTAATTCACACAGACATGGGTTGTGTATGGTCATTGAAAGCCTAACACATCGGGACGTTTTTGAAAAATTACTGAAGCCTAGATCATTGGGAAGTCACAAGACATGAGATTTTTTTTTCAAATTTATTATAAATCTTATGGGATTCCTGTCATACCTACAGTCCAGCATTGGCCACTATGTCCTTATGTAGTCCTTATGTAAAATGTGACTCTCTCTCCCTTGCTCACTCTCTCTTTCTCTCCCTCCTTCTCTCTACCCCTCCTCTGTGTATATGTATATATATGTATGCATGTGCATGTGTGCTGGTTCCCTTAACCAAAGTCCTACAAATATCTCGGGTAGTCAGAATGTATTTACTTTCTCATAATTGTCAAGGCCACAATTCTGAAATCAAGATATCAATAGCATTGGTTGTTTTTCCCTCTGGCAATAAGTTACAGGATCTGGCTTCTGCCTTGTCACACAACCTCCTCTTGGTACATTGCAATGAGAAGAACAATTCCTGGTGCGCCTTTCCATTCTTTATAAGACACACTGCTTCATTCGATAGGGCCTTATGCATTTGTTCTAATTCTACTCCCATGAAATATGTAAAGGCCCCCATCTCTGAATAGAGTCACTTTTGGAGCAGATTTTTCAACAATCAAACTTTTGGTGTGCCATGTAGTTCATACATGCACATGTGTGCATTTTTATTTCTGTGATAAAACCTTGGTAATTGTGTCACCTTTAATTGGTACACTACAGAAGGTGAGGGAATCTGGGAATACATAGTCTTCCTTTAGTTTCTTTTCTCTACCCCATCTCCACTCTCACTAGAAAATAGTTTAAAAGTACTTCATGGACAAAATAATGTGTTATGGACAGAGATGTTAGGTATATAAAGAAAAAGAAAATGATCCAATTTAAATCTTAATTTTAGGTAAAATAATCATGTTAGAGGATAATAATAACAGAGTATTTAGTGTTTATCAGAAATTCACCTGTAATAGAGTCCTGTGAATTGCAAACCTAATCGTAGGTTGGGGACATTCTTGTATATGAGCTTTGGGCAAGTGTAATTTTTATCTTGCATGACAACTTATGTCGTGTGCCCTGTTTGACTCCAGGTGAGTCTGTTGCTGATTAGACTGCATTTTCATTTCATGTTCAGTTTTACTCAGTGTCAAGTGATGTTTTTGGTAAGGCTTCAGAAGGATGGCTGTGTAACAGAATATGAACACTGTGTGAAACAAGGCACATGTTCTGCTTTTAATAAGAATCACCTTACAGAAACCCATGGACACAACATGTGCTTAGTGCTGAAATCTCTATCATGCCATAGCTATGTGGGCCACGCAACTGCAGTCTTTGACATCATAAACTTTGTGTTATAACTGATTGGCTATATATATGTACACTCACACATATGGATGGATGGATAGATGGATAGATAGATAGATAGATAGATAGATAGATAGATAGATAGAAGATAGATAGATATAGACATACCCTGGTTTGGGAACAGTTCTCTATACATGAGATTTAGTTACTTTGAATATATAGTGTGGCTATATTAAAATGGTATGGGTCCCTAATCTAATGTAATTGGTGTCTGGGTTAAGACTGCAATGTGAAGACACACACAAGAAGAAATCAGAGAGGAGCAGAAGAAATGACTGTGACTTAGGCAGTCCAACAACAGCAACAACAACAACAACAACAACAAAACCAACAACAATAAAAAACAAAGACTGCTTCTTGCTCCAGAAGAGAGGACAAAGAAGGCTTCAGTTTTTGTTCATAGGGTACAGCCATGCTTGCACACTTAGGGAAGACTTTTAGCCTTTAGAAGCAGACTATTAGTTTCTGTTTTTTTTCCAGGCTTTGCTATTTGTAGTTCATCATATTCCCATGCAGGCTAGGAAACTAAATGGTACCGCTCTGCTCACTGACTGCAACCCTCATACAGGTAACACTGGAGCTGCCAGAGTTTCATAGGCAATCATTGCATCTTAGAGTTGTTGGATTTACCAAGAAAACAAAATAAAGGTGCCATTTTTGTCACAAGTTTTAGATAAGATTATATATATATATATACATATATATATAATGTATATCAATATATATTAAATATCCATATCTCTCACACACATATATGCATGTGTATATATAAATGTATGTATATATATATAATATATATATGTGTGTGTGTGTGTGTGTGTGTGTGTGTAATTTCTTTGTATCTACTTATGTGACTTGGAAAAAATGTCACTTGTTGAGGAAGAAAGCCCAATGCTATGAGCACCATAGCTTCCATGGTCTCAGAACTTCTTAAGAAAAGAATAGGAATAGGATGGAAAAGTCACTTCCTTGACTCCTCCTTATTTCATTTTACTGAAACATTCCAATGAGAAGTGTATGAAGCTTTTTATCGTCATATCAGATTTACATGGTAAAATTTAATGCACTTCTTGTCAGCCTTAAACACTGGAAATATCAATAAAATGTCAAATTATATTTGACTTCAAACCCAAGTGGTTATAAAAATGCAATACAAATTTACAATCATTTAGTCTTCCCCTTTTCTCACAATAAAACCCTGTTTTATTCTTTATGGGAAGCTAAAATTATTTTTGCTCGAAGCTGGTAATTTATTAGGGCTTACATAAGATCTGAAGTGCGTTTCCTTTAGAAATCAATGGTGAGTTTGGAACTGGGACCAAACTTTTTAATTATGGCTTTGAAGTAATGTAACTGTGGTTTTTAATGCCTCATACATCTGCTTGAGCAGTTATATGAGTTTGTTCAAAGTTCTGGAAGCAATAAAATTCAATTTTTGGACAGTGAGCTAGCACAGGGATATGGGTGCTGCTGATTGGCATGTACAACATAATATCTTATAACGCATTTGTTGAGTTCACTCACACAATGAAAGTCTGGCCCAGGGTGTCTGTGGGCATGTCATCAAAGGAAGCTTTGTCAGCCTTCTATTCAAAACCTTGCAGTTCCCATCCCCCTCCCCTGTCCTTCCCTAGGTTCCTGATACTGAAAGGATTCCTTCCCTCTGATGAAAGGCTTGGGGCTTGAGGCTTATTCTGCTCGTTGCTTTTATGAGAATTTGAGCTTGTTTTATAGATGTGGAGTTCTGGGTCATACCCATTTCAGGGATCCAGAACTTCTACCATCCCTCTCAAGGGATTTCAGCTGAGTAGACACAGACATCACTGACAGTGAAGGGAACAGAATGGGAGATTTCAGTAGCAGAAGAGAGGACGGTGGAGAGAGCAGATAAGCAGTCATCAGGGAGCTTCCATTCAGAAGCCTGTTCTCTTTTTTATTATTAGATATTTTCTTCATTTACATTTCAAATACTATTCCCAAAGCCCCCTATACCCTCCCCCCAGTGTGCTCCCCAACCTACCCACTCTCGCTTCTTGGCCCTGGCATTCCCCTGTACTGGGGCATATGATCTTCACAATACCAAGGGCCTCTCTTCCCATTGATGGCCAACTAGGACACATAATAATCAGAACAACAAATGCACTGAATAAAGATAGAATATTAAAAGCAGAGGCCTGCTCTTAGACTCCCTTAGAGAGGGCTTTTGTTTTATTTCATAATATTCATATGTCTGAATCATAAACTGTTCAGAGTAAAGACCTGAAGTGTCTGCCAGAATCTCTGCCTTTTTCATGCCTTTACAACTTGCCTATACCTGTATTTTGTTTCTTTTATATTTATAATTGTATGACACCAATTGATCTTTCAAATGTCAATGAAATTCCTCTTCATTCACTTCCTTTAGTAAAGTAATGACACATTATTTGCTAATATTGCTTGTTTATGGCCTGTCTCTCTCTCTCTCTCCCTCCATCTTTTTCTCCCTCACCCCTATCTCTCTATTCCCTTTTCCTTTTTTCCCCCTCCCATGTGTGTGTGTGTGTGTGTGTGTGTTTGTGTGTGTGTTTGTGTGTGTGTTTATGTGTGTATTTCTGGAAAACTAATTTGTAGTCTTACAAAGAGTTCACATAATTAAAATGAACTTCATATAAGTATGAGCTTGGTCTTGTTAAAAGTGCATATAAGACAGACTTGAAATGGGAATTGGTTACATGATTTCAATTGTGATCATTAGTCATAACCAATGATTGGAAGAGTCAAACTATAGCAAAAGGTTCTCCCTCCCTCCCTCCCTTGTTCCCCTCTTTCTTCCTCCTCCTCTTCCTTGTCATCTTCAGTGTTAAACTCAGGTCTTCACAGAGGGCCTTAGACCACAGAGCCCTCCCACACATTCTTTCTTCTTGCCCTCCTTCCTTGTAAAGTAGAACAATTATCAGATGAGAGTTTTCTCTCCTTCTGTTGTGTTCTGGAATCTCATCACATTTTGAAAAAGGTATTTCAGTTATCTGATGTATCCCTTTATACATTTTACCAGTTTCTTTTTAATGATTTGATCAGCTTTTCTATCTTTATACCTAGCACATTTTTTTTTGTACTTGGTATTTTAATATCATTTTTTTGGCCTGCCAAATGTCCACCTTCTGGTCTCTAAAAACTAAATAGATTAGGGTGCATGGCAAAAGGAATATGAGTTTAAGGATGAGATTGAAAGTCACTGTGCCCTAAAGTAGGATGATTGTCCTAGTCATTCATCTAAGATAATGCTAACATTGGATACTAGATAAACAGCAGACAGTAAAGTCTGTGGTGTGCAAGCATGAGGAATGAGTTTAATCCCACTGCGCATAGAAAGAGCTGAACATAGTGTGCAAGCCTATAATATCAGCGAAGCAGACATAGGATTTTTCTATTATTGCTGACCTGTCAATATAGACCACTGGTTCTCAACCTTCCTAATTCTGCTATCCTTTAATACAATTCTTCATGCCCAACCATAAAATTATTTGTTGCTACTTCACAACTGTAAGTTTTGCTACTGTAATGAATTATAATGTGAACAACTGATATGCGGGATATTTGATAATTAAACCCTGTACAAGGCCATTTGACACCCAAAGGCTTTGTGACACAGAGTTTGAAAACCACTTGTTTAGACAAAATGCCAAGCACTATGCTCATCAAGAGACCCTTCACACACACACACACACACACACACACGGAAGGGAGGAAGGAAGGAAGGAAGGAAGGAAGGAAGGAAGGAAGGAAGGAAAGAAGGAAGGAAGGAAGGAAGGAAGGAAGGAAGGAAGGAAGGAAGGAAGGAAGGAAGGAAGGAAGGAAGACAAAAGGAAATATGCTCTAAGGATTCAGCTCCTGTTCACTAGCTTTGAAATGGAGGAAGGGAGCCATAAGCCCAGTGAAAAGAAGGGCAGAGAAAGGGTTCTTACAGATCTTCAGAGAAGCAATGCATCCCTGAAGATAATTTGATTTTATTCTGAGCGATTTGTGTGTCTAATATGTGACATACAGAACTGTGGTATAAAACAATGAGTTGCAGTAATTTATCAGCTTAAATTAGTGACAGTCTTATCATGACAGAAAAATGAAAGCTAGACAAACATCAAGCCAAAAATAATAAGACAAACTTAAAACAAGTCAAACAAACATAGTACAAAAGATAATAATAATAGTAATAATAATAATAATAATAATAATAATAATAAAATTCTCCACTGTTTGGTTTTCCTGTAGCTCTATCATTGCTTCCTTCTCTTCTTCCCCAATCTTTCCCTCTCTCCCTGTGGTTCAATATAAACTCCTATAGGTCTTTGTGCTTGGCCACAACTAATAGCACTGTCCAAAAAAGTTATAGAACCTTTAGTAGAAGCAATCACAAGGGAGGACAGTCTCAAAGGTCCTGAGTGCAGATGCACTGTGGTCAGCCAGTTCCTTGCTCCTGGGGCAGAGCCTTCCCTGCATGGGTCATGTCTTCCCCAGCATGATGGACTCTAGTTGTCTAAAACTGTCAGCCCATAGAAATCTTTTCTCCTGAAGTTGGTCTGGCCAAGACATTTTATCATGGAAACGTATTTTCCTTCCTCTCATATGTAACTATAAATCACTGCCAGACAAATTTCATCCATCAATGATTATAATTCTGAAATGAGACACCTGAGGTTTTCATTCTTCTTTCCCTTTGCTCTGTCCCAGGGTCTCTCTGGCTTTCCCTATTCCATACCATGCTCTGTGTGGGCTGCTCTGTGTTCCCAGCTCAACCATAGTCAGTGTCCAACCATAAAAGCAGAAACTGCATTAAAGACTTTGAACAAACAAGACCTAAAACATTCATTTGGTTGCACAGGTGATTTAAAGAATAAATGAGCCATGAAGAGATACTCAAAGCAAGTCAGGAGTTTCTAATAGCAGGACTCAGAAATCATTTGTTCAAGATCCCTGTGGGTTTAAGCTATAGCATGCCTCCCATCTTTCCATAATACCATAAGGTACATAAAACCAAGAAGTTGACTACAAGGACTCTAGCTTTTTATTCCTGTCCTTACCTACTGGTCCTCCTGTTGGTAATGGGAAGCATTAATCTGTCGCTTGAACTGGAACCCCACATGTTCTTGATCTCATTTCAAATTATTTCCAGTAAAATATAATCCTATTTTGAGTTATTTCTAAATCTGAAATCTGAATTTTTATAGTCCCATGCCTGGTATAAACCAGCATCATTTTTCACTGTGCAGCAAGAAAAGATGGGATTTTCAATTCATTTGCCCTTGTACTATATCTGAAGTGTAAATCTAAATACATTCACCTATTATCAAATAATAAATTATATTTAATATAGTCTATGAGTTGAACAAATTCTAATCAGACTTATCAGTCTTTCTTGGTCTCACTTTGTTCTTCATTGACATTTCAAATTCAGTTCATCTTTCATGACATGGCATAATTGCCTTTCTCAGATGGGTCCCTTCTCTACTTCCAAGCTATCATTTCTCCATTCCCAGAAGTACTGCTGCTTCTATTTCCTCTGTACCTCACTCATGCTATTGTAAGACAAAAGGATTTACTGTTTTGGTTGGTGATGTGATAATTAAGTCTGCTACTTGAGAGGATCTAGAACCACTCAGGAAACAAGCCTCCATTCATGCATGTGATAGTTATCTAGATTAAGTAAGCCTCTATATATGTCTATAAGAGAATTGTAAGATTAGGAAAGTTGAAGTAGGAAGACTTACCTTAACTGTGGGCCCAGGAAGCTGAACTTAGATTAAAGGAGAAAGCCCAGATGAGAATCTGCAGTCATGACTCTCTTCTTCCTGACTATAGAAGCAACAAAACCAGCTACCTAAAGCTACTGCTGCCATGATTTTACCACTATGATAATCTGTACCTTAGAACCATGAGCCAAAATGAGTGCTTTCTTCCTGATGTCAGTTTTGTCAGAATATTCTGTAACAACAGCAGGAATGTAGTTAATAAAAATAGCTAGATTAGTTCAACTAGATCTTTATCTGCTGTCCTTCTAAGATTTCCCGTCCAACTGTTCTGCTATTCCATCATCTAGGTTTACCACAGTTATTACACTTTTGTCATTGTTATTGTTATTATTAATTGCAGGATTAATAATAACACATTGAATATTATTTTCAAACTGTCTTCACTTTTCTGTCTCTTTTGTCTCCAAGTTGTAGTTGATTTGAAGTGTAGAAGAGAACAGTTTTCATTTTGTGTCTTCCCTGTCTCTGAATGCAAAATGGTTTATTTAAACTCTCAAAGCTTCACAAAAGAGGCAGGCCCTTGTTGCATTTGCAATATTACATATTGATAATATTTAAATATTTTCAAATCAACATACTTCTTCCAGTGATACTTAGTTTGCCATTTTGTGTCCCATCTGAGAGTTTCATTCTGTTGTGTTAATACAGTGTTTTGCCCAACATTGTATCTCTCACTGTATAGGACATAACAACACTCAGAACATGATAGTTGATAGACTACATGGAATATTTACTCATTTTGCAGAAAGGATCAAGGAGATCTCAAGAGAAACATTATTTCAGGCAAGGAACATCCCAAAAGGACCCCTTGATACTTTGAGAATATGAAATGAAATTGTCCAAAAAAGAAAAAAGAAGAAGACTATAAAAGCACTGTATTCTGAAATTTTGACATACATTGCGGAAATAATTAGCCTAAGAGAAAATATCCAAGATTTCTAATCATGAGGTATCTGAAAAAGCATGAATCTTTGAACATTTGTTTTCTCAAAATTTCATTGACTAATAGTGCTTCGGATAGATGCAGCCAATCAATGAACATATTTATGTACCATCAATATATAGTAAGTATCATGAGTATTAGCAAGAGCATAAGTCACAATCAAAATTCCAGAGGTTTATATGAGAATGTCCTCCCAGGCTCTGACATTTGAATAATTGCTGTTCAATTAGTGGCACTGTTAAGGAAGACTTAGAAGGTATGTTCTTGTTTGAGTTGCTATGTAATTGAAGGATGGCTTTAGTAGTTTAAAAGACTTGGGCTATTTTCAGTTCTCTCTCTGTCCTCTGCTTTCTTTTGATGGTTCAAGATGTAAACCCTTGCTCTCAGCTTCTCACACTAGTGCCAAGTCTGCATGCTACAATGTTTCCCTAACATGAAGTTTGACAATAAATTTACCATATTGATTATTATTAAGCTGCATTATATACTATTACAGATTATCTAAACATATGTCCTTATAACTAAGTAAGTATATAAATAAGAGACAATGAATTTGAAGGAGAGTTGGGGACGGGGGACATATGGGAGAGTTTGGAGCAAGAAAGTAAAAGGAAAAGTGCTATTACATATAATTTCAAATGTAAAACTAAAATATTTTGATTTTTACATGATACTATTTTGTTTTAACTTCAGTGAATCTCCTTGGCTCTTCTTGGGCATAGTATTTCAGAGATTTCTTTCTGTTCTAATGATTGTGAGAGAATGTCAGTTGCTTCTTCCCAGTGTCTCTTCTCTCAAGGAAACACAAAGGTGATTTGCTCAACTAATGTGTTGAGTTGCTAGAGTACCTAGCAGCTCTGACTGTCCATATGGCTTCATAGTAGCCAATATGATGTAAGTGCAAATCTCTTGATAGTATGACTCTAAAGTCTCATTAAAAGATCGAACTTGGCAGGATTGTGTCTTTTTCTATTTTTTTAGAATACATTATTTGTACTCAGGGAATGAAAGTAATGCTGAGAAGCATTAGATAACTTTTTTAAAAAATAATAATTTCTACTGTGTTTGTAACTCATAAAGACAGCACATTCATTTATACTAGCATATTTTGGTGACAAGTTTATTGTGCAATGATTCACATATCGTATTACTGATCTTATTTAATTAAGATTAATTTTCTTATTTTAAATTATGAATGTATGTGTTTGTGATTGGGTATATACATTTCAATGAGAAAAGGGGCTGATTCCAAGAGTCAAAGGTGATAGTGAACTGTCTGACATGGGTATTTCCAAAAAATTTGATGTTATTCAAGAACAGTCCCAGTTTTCCAACTCACTACTGGTCTTTCAAAATTATGAAATTTAGTGGTTGCTAGTAAATTCAGAGTTGTCCAACCATTACCATAATTAAATTTAGAACATTTTTATTGTCCTTAGATAGTCCTATAGACATTAGTAGTTACTTCCTGTAGCTTTCCCATGACTGTTGCCTTGGACAATCATTAATACATTCTCTGCCTATAAAAATTTGCCAATTCTGGTAATTTCAGGCAAATAATATCGCAATACATGTTTTTTTCCATGTAGCTTCTTTCCTTTAGGATGTTTCTAAATTCCTCTATGCTGTAGTATATGTGGAGACTTAGTTCCATTTTATGACTGAATAGTATTTCATTAGGAAGACTGACCATGTTTTATTTATTTGTTAATTAATTACTTAATATATACTTGGTTTATTTCTCTCATGGCACTATAATAAATATGTTGTTGTGAACACTTTCAACATGTGTAGACATTTTTTCTTGCTCTTGAGCAGATACCTAGTAGCAGAAGTAGCACATATGTTGAGAACACATGAACAATTACAACAACAAAAACCTGTTAAATACAGCAAGGGGTAGAGGATGACACCATGAAGTTCTTAGATCTCCTCTCCACACAGAGAAAATTGAAAACATTTTTGTATAAATTTCTGAAAAGTCTTCTGTTGTGGACTATTAAAGAGGACCCTGACTGAGACAAAAATCTAGCGGGGATGTTTTTAAGTGCAGAGTGTCATGTCTGCTACAGAGTAAATTTCAACCTCACATCCTAAGCTAGCGACTCTTCCAGTTTATGCTCAAATAGTTTTCTTTCAAAACACAATCAACCCTAAATATCGTGTGTGCTCTTTTCTGCTTTTGTATTCTCAGCCTCCCTCTAGACTCCTTGAGGACAATGTACCATTTATAGTGTGGTTTTCTTGTGCCTCTTAAGAACTTAGGAAGAGCTCTCATCTATAGTAACCCTCAGGAAATACGCGGAGTTGGTTCTACTTTCAGTAAAGTCGGATATTTTCTTAGCAAAGATCCTATTCTCTGCAAGTGACATTTACTAATGCTAGGAGAAAGCAAATGCCCTACAGGGTAAAACAATAAATCTATAGCAGAAATTTCAGAACTCTAACCAATGATATGCTGAAAACTGAGTTCATACTGCAAGTGCCTATTAACTCCCAGAAACAGGTACATAACTACTAGGAATTATTTTGTTGAACAGTCCCTTTATGCTTCATCATCTAAGAGCAAAAATTAATTAGCAATAAGGCTAACAATTACATTGATTAACAAAGACAAGACAACTTATCTATGTTCTTACATATTTCAAAAAAATTCATAAGAACTATACAGTGACATGTTTGAAAGATAATTTATAAATAGAATTGGCTAAAAAAGGGTTCTTGAGATAGTCTGTATATTGCTTATGTGGGTGGTTGTATGGTATCCATCTGTTGAAGGTTATAACTAATAAGAAAGGAATCTGATCTATGTAATTATACCTCAATAAAGATGACCTTAAGTTTGATCTTCCCTCATCCAAAGGAAAAAAAATGACCTATTTCTCTATTCAACTTACAAATTAATGAATAAGTTAAGAATTCTGAAATACATCTAATATCAAATTCAAATCAACTGGAGCCTTTGAAATTAAATTAGGAGAACATGGAATCATCATATTTGAGACAGAGGGGGGGGGAGAGAGAGAGAGAGAGAGAGAGAGACAAAGACAGAGAGACAGAGACAGAGAGACAGAGACAGAGAGAGACAGAGAGAGAAATAAAATTGGGCTCTGCATTAAGACTGAACTACTATTGCAAAGAACCTGCACTCAGTTCTTGGTACACACATCAAAAGACCACCTAAAACCTCCTGCAACACCAATAATAGAGGATCCAGGGCTACTCGTCTCCTCAGGACTCCAGCAATCATATGAATATATCCATTCCTTACATGTAAAACATGTAGAAATACATGGGTTTTTTTTGTGAGTTTTTTTTTTATTGAATGCCACTTTTAGAAACACAAGCTTCCTTCTTTTTTTTTTTATTTTCCTAGTTTACATTTCCAATGCTATCCCAAAAGTCCCCCATACCCACCCCCCCAATCCCCTACCCACCCACTCCCCCTTTTTGGCCCTGGCGTTCCCCTGTACTGGGGCATATAAAGTTTGCAAGTCCAAAGGGCCTCTCTTTCCAGTGATGGCAAACTAGGCCATCTTTTGATACATATGCAGCTAGAGACAAGAGCTCCGGGGTACTGGTTAGTTCATAATTTTGTTCCACCTATAGGGTTGCAGTTCCCTTTAGCTCCTTGGGTACTTTCTCTAGCTCCTCCATTGGGGGCTGTGTGACCCATCCAATAGCTGACTGTGAGCATCCACTTCTGTGTTTGCTAGGCCCCCGGCATAGTCTCACAAGAGACAGCTATATCTGGGTCCTTACAGCAAAATCTTGCTAGTGTATGCAATGGTGTCAGCGTTTGGAAGCTGATTATGGGATGGATCCCAAATACATGTTTTAATAAGTGGTGATATATGGAAAACCTGTTTTGAGAAAAAGAAAATGTTGAAACTGAATACCACCATAAAACAATGATTGGTCTTTCAAAGTTGTTATAATCACACACCTGTATGTAAACATTCAGAATATTTGCTCTTTGAGTTCATGTGTGTGCTTGAGGATGTGGGTTAAACATTCCACAATTTTCCCAAGACTGTGTTGATTTGGGTGAAGGTTCTTCCTTCTGGGTAATGTTTCTTTGTGCTCATTCAATGTAAAGAGGCAGTCATCCCCTTTCTAATAGACAGAAGTAGGTTTTTTTTTTTTTAATGCTTAAAAATACATGAGAAATTGTTATGGATGTTCTGCTTTTGTTCTATGACAAATAAGCATATAAAGGACAGAATTGGACTTGCAGAATTTGTGGGTCCTCCACAAATTGGAGAATTTTGTGCTTAGCTCTCTACGTTCTGAGTGTTTATATACTCATCACAATTTGTGACAGCCTCAGAGAGGGGGCTTGCCATAACTCTTCCATGTCTTGACTTAGGAGGTGGCACATTTACACCTGCTCTATGTGCAAAGTTTTGTCAGTAGGAATGAATATCATGGCCATTACTTATATATCATGGCATATGTTGCCTGTATAATTAGGAAGGTACAGACTGTCAGTCATGTACCACAGAATGGAACTGAAAAGCAATTTAAAGTCCAGACATTAGCATGCATTACCTTTGAGGAAGAAATAAAGGTTTATTTATTTATTTTTTAAACTAAATACATTAAGAGGTGGGAATCCAAAACAAAACAAACAACAACACAAACAAACCCAGAAATTTCACGTGGGAACATAATCAAATTTACATTTTTTTGTCTTTTTCATTTCTCAGTTTACTGTTTGAAGCATAGCTTCAGAAGGCATTATCGTCGTTTTTCTTAAACCTATTTTGATGGATGGGTCCCAATGAACAAGCATTCAGGGCATGGTTCTACTGCTTTGATCAGGAATCAGCATGCGAACACTGAAGGTCCTATTTCCCAATTCATTCTTGATCAATCAATAAACATGCCAGTGGCTAAGGGCTGGGAAAAAGTGGAGGGACTTCCAGGTTCCTGCAAGTAGGCTAGGAGACACAAGAGGAGGGAAGGGAATTTGCCATGCTTTCGAGGGAGAGAGAGTCATCAGCCATGTGAGATCTTAGGTGGAGTGGCCATTGGCCACTTCCCGAGGCTGGAGATTAGAAACACAACTTAGCTGAGCACAGATGCAGGGTGTTAAGCAAGAGAAAGGTAACCGAGCAACTAAGTTGAGGGCAGAGTTAGAGTTGTTGAGCTAGGAGTGAAGGTAAGAGCTAAAGGGGTCTGCAACCCTATAGGAGGAACAACAATATGAACTACCCAGTACCCCGGAGCTCTTGACTCTAGCTGCATATGTAGCAGAAGATGGCCTAGTCGGCCATCAGGGGAAAGAGAGGCCCATTGGTCGTGCAAACTTTATATGCCTCAGTACAGGGGAATGCCAGGGCCAAGAAGTGGGAGTGGGTGGGTAGGGAAGTTGGGGAGGGGAGGGTATGGGGGACTTTTGGGGTAGCATTGGAAATGTAAATGAAGAAAATACCTAATTAAAAAAAATCCTTGCAGTTTTAGGAAGCAGGACCTCAGCAACTAGGAACCACCTAGAATTCCCTGCTACACAGTCTTTTGAAAAGACAATATTAGCTTACTTTTTAAAACTGAGCAAGAGAATTTCTCTCATATTTTAAACCTTTCAATTTAGAAAATACTGAGTTCAATTAACATATTCACCTGGATGGGTCAGGCCCACTTAGTATAATCACTTCTAATCAACCAACCCTTAGCTAACTTGTGATCACTATGACATATGACAAGGCTCTGTATATTTCATACAGTATAAACTTTTCTTGTGTGTCCCCTTGGGATTATGATACAGGCTTTCACAA
The DNA here is from genome assembly GCF_978045245.1 of Mus caroli. Taxonomy (NCBI): domain Eukaryota; kingdom Metazoa; phylum Chordata; class Mammalia; order Rodentia; family Muridae; genus Mus; species Mus caroli. The sequence continues at coordinate 12,081,970 of NW_028227275.1, read as the reverse complement.
ACCTATACAGGGTCTCAGCCTAAGAGGTGGGCTTAGAACTCATGATCCTCCTGCCTCAGCCTATTGAGTAATAGAATTGCATGTATGTGCACCAAAACCAGCTATAATTAACTTAACCACAGGATTGAGAGCCATAATATGAACTGCCCTACTTAACTATATAGGACAGATTATGCAAAGTAAGCATACTAAGGGGAAAGGTCTTTTGTCTGCTAGAATTCAGTTTAATATGGATGCCTTTATTTTTCATGATCCATAAGTCTATGTAGTTTACATATAGCTCTGCATGCATCATGAAGGTTTTTGTTTGGGATGATGAAGAAATAAGTGTTGAAGGCAGGGATAATACATACCATTAATGGTAGTACTCAAGGTGAAAAAATATAGTAGTCTCTGAATACATTGTAGAAGAAAAATTTAGGTAGAACTTGGTCATGAGTTGAATGCTGACAGATAAGCATAAAAGATACTCTATTTTATCAACCACAAAATACCATACAAATAATCTAAAATGACCAACATGTACTGCCTCCTGGATTTTGGATAATGGCTACCAGGGTTCCTACATCCAAGATAAGATACTCACATGGATGCTTTGAGAAGCCTCTTCCCCACACTCAGATCTCTCCATAAAGATATTTTAGCATTCTTGCTACATCATATCTGGCTTTTCTTGGAACAAGTGACCCAAGGGAAAGAGAAATGCAGATGTCACGGTGCCTTTAATAAACGAATGCAGAAACCATGCTGTTGCCTTTGCTATATTCCACATGTTGAAAATGATTCACCAAGTGTGGCTCACACCCAAGGGATTGAGTTAGATTTTGAAGAGAAAAACTGTAAAATCCATGTAGATGCATTTTCAAGCAACTACAAGTGTTGTTAACATCCAATTATGCATAGTGATACCACTGTCATGTGTAGATCTAGTTTCAATATTCTAAGAATCTTTTTAAAGTGGCAATTTTTTAAAAATAAATATCAAAAGTTTTCATGGGAGCTTAAAAGATTAAATATATGTAGGTAAGGGAGATTTAAATTAGAGCTAGGTTTTTTAAAATATTTTTTTATTACGTATTTTCCTCAATTACATTTCCAATGCTATCCCAAAAGTCCCCCATACCCTCCCCCCCACTCCCTCCCCTACCCACCCATTCCCACTTTTTGGCCCTGGCGTTCCCCTGTACTGGGGCATATAAAGTTTGCAAGTCCAATGGGCCTCTCTTTCCAGTGATGGCCGACTAGGCCATCTTTTGATACAAATGCAGCTAGAGTCAAGAGCTCTGGGGTATTGTTTAGTTCATATTGTTGTTCCACCTATAGGGTTGCAGATCCCTTTAGCTCCTTGGGTATTTTCTCTAGCTCCTCAATTGGGGGCCCTGTGATCCATCCAATAGCTGACTGTGAGCATCCACTTATGTGTTTGCTAGGCCCCGGCGTAGTCTCACTAGAGACAGCTATATCAGGGTCCTATCAGCACAATCTTGCTAGAGCTAGGTTTTAAATGAGGCTGACGATTTGCTATGGAAACACACAATGGAAAACCAAGTAGAATGTACAGGACAAACCAGGGCATGAAGAGAGATCAGAGGAAGAGTCCACAGAAGCTGAACACTTGATTTGGGGCAATAAGACAATAAGAAGTCAATAAAAAAAAAAAAGAGAGAATTTCTTCCTAAAGAACCTTAAAGAATTTCAAGTGAAAAAGTTTTCCCTTAATTCAGGAGTGGAGAATTTATGGTGTTTCATTGTAAAGAACTGCTGACAGAGACAGCATAGCACAGTCTTGGCTCTATCAAGTGGTATTTCTGCTGTTGACTTGTGTTCCAGAGGCAAGGTTGTCTCCTCAAACGTCGTAATACCCAGCAACGTCGCTGTACTGTGGACTGAAGGGACTGATTGTGAATCAAATTATTCATCAGGTTTGGAAAGATTTATTGAGGGATCCTGAAGGAAAAATCCCCTGTCACCAAAACGAGATTTAAACTGCTTAAGTGCACATAAGTCAAGCAGAAATTATGGTAATTGGACTTAAGCCCGCTTCCTTCTCTGCATACTGTAAATAAAAAAAGACAGTTTAAACAAAGGAACAAGATGTAAATACAAAAGTGAGATCAAAGCAAATCTGGAATTTAATTCTACACACAGAGAGCAAAATCGAAGATATATGGCCAGCACTTTGTAGTGCATTTTACAGCACTAAAACCTGGCAGCCTAAAATATGATTTGTTCAACTTGTCTAGATAGAGTTTGCAAAACAATTTAGAATTCATCCATTTTGGTGTTTCCCAATTATCTTGCATTTAATGAAGTCGTTTACTAATTCTCCATGAAATATGCACAATGAGTAGTAACATATTTGCATACAAATGAATTACCCACAATTCTCGAACTTTTCTTTATCTTTTATACTACCCGTGTTCATGGTGTGCACATATAATTTTCTTTAGCAATAGTATAATTCTTTATGCAAACAGATGAACAAAATTAAATGAGTGGAAAAATTTTAGTCACAGAGTTAGGTTGATATTGTAGATTGCAGGTAGAATCACTAATCTTTATAAATTTGTCCTAATGTAGAAAAATTTGAAAGTAGATCTCTAAGTAGATAGAACTAAGATTAAAGAGAGTGCAGCAAGAATGTTCTGAAGGTTTAAGAAGCTGAGATGCTGATAGGCATGTGCAGAATAGGAAATCAGGTCAGGATAAAAAATAATAAAATGGCAATGGCAGGGAGCTAATACAAACACCACTAGTTTATCATTCCACATCAAGGCAATGATGAATGTGCAGAATTAATATTCACTACACCACTTGATAGATGAACTCTGGTCAACTACTATCAATAGAATATTCTCTTTCTATTTAAAGTCCACACTTTTATGCTATGTTTTTATAATGCAAGTAATATTGCTCCAAATTGTGAAAAAATGGCTCTTGAATAGTAAACATCTTATTTCTTTAATATGAAACCAGATATACAAATAAAAACCATGTACAGTGTATACAAGTACATAGTGACATTAGAATTTTGTGGATGGGGTGATTAGATAAAGTACTGTCTAAAAGACTTCTGGAAGTATATAAGTGAAGGGACTACAATTAAAATGTTAGCAAACATATTTGTATGTGTCTGTTTGGCACATTATTTTATCCTTTATAAATAGTGCTTTTGCTTAAGTCTGTAGTCAGTAAACATTTCCAAATAGCAAAAACATGTACTTTTGAAAACTTCCAGGTTTCAACGGATGCAAATGTCTCAGGTGTACTGTCAAGGAATAATCAAACACACACACACACACACACACACACACACACACACACACACACACACACACCAGGAGGCACGCTGACTTCTCTTAACCCAAGAAACAGGACTTTTCTACCAATTGTCCTTGGTAAGACACTTGAAAGTGAGAAGACATTGATCAATTAGTAATCTAGAAATTGTCCTGCATCCAGCATTATACAAAGACTTGCTTTTAGTCAGCATGTTAGTAGCTCTAGACCTTAAAATGCCATCTGATCACTTGGCATTGCTCTAGTGAGAAAGTCACTGGAAAGAAGGCCTGTTTAATATCATACTTTCTGGAAGTCGGGGTATTTCTACTGAGAAAAGTTAAATGAGAAAGGTTCCAACAAAACATACTTGCTGGTTGATCATTTTGTCTGAGACTGGGTAGCACTAACTTAACTAAAACTCTCTTGATAGACTGAGTGAGCCTCAAACTCACAGACATCTTCTTGCCTCTGTCTTTGAGTTTACTATGGTGAATTCCTATGTAAAACTGCCCTGTTGTGTCCCGAGCACTGTTTCCTTGGAACAATGTACTGCTTGTGGTTCTTATCAACTGGACATCCCTTTTTCAATTATACCTGAGCCTTGGAAGCAAAATGATTTGATAATATAACAGCATAGTCAGTTACTCTCCAGACTCTGACCAGTTATGGATCTTTGTTAAAGGTCATTTACTGAAAGAGAGAGACAGAGGGGGTGGCCTTCACTGATGAGGCTTGCAAAATGCCTCTTTCTATCTCATTATATCGTAGATATAATGAGAAGCTGTCTAGACAAAGATTCCAGTATCCACTCCATCTTGTGGCATTTGCCTCAAATCCAACCATCAAGGGATTGCTTGCTTTCATCATATTTATGCCATTACTGCACTAGTGGCATATCTTGCCATGCAGGTTTGCAGTTGAATAATACGAATACTTACTTTTCTTCTCTGGTAACATGCATGGTACCTATCAGAATTATGGAAGCTATCCAGATGATGCTTCCATGGCAGTACCAGTTTGATCTGTCTCTATATTGGTATTTTAGGAATCTTTTGTGGTAGTTGTTTTCAATATAACTAAAAATCAGAATGTCTTTAGTGTTAGTTACTCCTCTCCAGATCTCCTTTTCTGCCAGGTTTCTGAGGCCATACCCAATTTAAACTATTTAAACCTCCCTGATTTAATATTCCCCATATCCCTTTATATAGCTGTGTTCTAGTTACCCCACCCTCCTGACAGTTCTTATCCCTTTGGCTCCTTACTAATTTCCTGACCTCTGGGGCATTCAAAATTGTGTGTGTGTGTGTGTGTGTGTGAAATTTTACTCGTCATTAATTCTGTTAGAAATATAATTACCTTCTCTGTAATTACAAAGAACCTTTAGTATAGAGAGGTGTTATGGCTTAGTTATGCTTTGTGTTTTGAGAGGACGTCCATTTAGGCAATGTGTTGTTCTGAGTATTTGTGCTCCTCTCCCAAAGTTTTAATTTGAGAGTTGGTCACTTGACCTACAACAGTAACCTGCCTACAAGGTATATTGCTATAATGGTGGAACAAATATTATGTTATGGGAGTAGTCAACAATTTTTTTATTAGATTTAAGGTCTACTGTATGAGATAGAATCCATATAAGACAGTACTAAAATGACCAAGAACCTGGGAATAGATAGGTATTAAGTAGGCCTAAGAGAAAACTTACTAATATTATTCTGATTAAAAAAAATAGCAATAATTGATTTCCAATGGCATATTGTTACACACATTGATGAGTGCATCACTCGACTCTCAGAGAGGCTCCTTCTCACAGTAGGCAAGGATAACACAGAGACCCATAACATTACAAGGAGCAGAGAGTGGGTGAATTTTGAGTACTTAGCCCTTATAGGGATGAGTGTCTTCCTTAAACCCCTCCCCTCAAAGCTCAGAGATCTATCGGGAAGAGGAGGCAGAGGTGGTAGTTGGCTCCCGGGAAACATTGTTTGCAGATACAAGACTGACAACACACATGAACTGACAGAGATGGACAGCATATTCAAGTTTTGCTTAGGTTCAAACTAGACACAATCCCAGCAAGGAGAAGGGGAAATGGACCCAAAATTCTGTTACTAATCAAGAAGCTAATTGCAGTTAATGCCTATTGGAAAAGAAGAAATACATGTCCTCCAGTAGAGTGTCAGTCCAGGGCAGATAGAACACCCAGGAGCAGGTGGGGGCATGAAACTTTCTCCATGTTTGTTTGTTTGTTTTTCTCTATTTGTGTACATGTTCATGCTTCTTGTTTGGGTAGTTTTTGCCTTACTGGTTTTTGTTTGTTTGTTTGTTTTTATTTTGATTTTTTAAGTGGGAAAGATAGCATGACGATAGGAAGGTAAACAAATGGTGAGGAGAACATAGGAGGAGGGGGGAAATATAATCAAACTATAAATGTATGAAAAAAGTCAGAGAGAGAGAGAGAGAGAGAGAGAGAGAGAGAGAGAGAAGTTAAGTTTATCACCACTGTGAAGGTGGCAGCTTGTATGTGAGTGGGGGTGCAGGAGACTTTGGAAAGGGAATACTTCATGAGGACAGGTCCCTGAGAAACTATCCCTAGTGATGATGTTCATTCCTTTATGAAGCATACTCACAAAGCATTCGATTACCATGGAACTTTCTTGTGTTGTCTACCACATGGATATCCAGAAGAGACCATCTTTAAACAACACAAAGGCACCTTCATCAGACACCATGTCTGAACTCAGTGTTTCAGACTTTCCAGCCTCTAGAATGATGAGACATGTTTTTCTATTGTTTATTCTCTACCTAGTTGTGGAATAAGAATATGTGCCCTGATAGAATAGTCTATAAATAACCAATATGACATATTTGCTCATTTATAGTGATCAATGTAAGAGGCATACAGTAGCAGCAAATGTTTTCTGAAAAGATCTGCTCCTATGATATCTCTTTCAGTTCTCTACTCTCAGCTCTTGACTCTTTCGCTCCAAAGTTTCTATAATATGTGCCTATGTTGGTGTAACATTACTTGTGCACTAAAGTTTTGTAATATAATTTCTCTTGTCACAAAATGCTCTTCGTATTTTTCATCCATTTAAAATCCATCCCATAATCAGCTTCCAAAAGCTGACACCATTGCATACACTAGCAAGATTTTGCTGAAAGGATCCAGATATAGCTATCTCTTGTGAGACTATACCAGGGCCTAGCAAACACAGAAGTGGATGCTCACAGTCAGCTATTGGATGGATCATAGGACCCTCAATGGAGGAGCTATAGAAAGTACCCAAGGAGCTAAAGGGATCTTCAATACTATAGGTGGAACAACATTATGAACTAACCAGTACCCCCCCCCCTCCAGAGCTCGTGTCTCTAGCTGCATATGAATCAGAAGATGGCCTAGTAGGCCATCGGTGGAAAGAGAGGCCCATTGGTCGTGCAAACTTTATATGCCTCACTACAGGGGAATGCCAGGGCCAAGAAGTGGGAGAGGGTGGGTGGGGGACTTTCAGGACAGCATTGGAAATGTAAATGAAATAAATACCCAATTAAAAAAATAAATTTCACACAAGGAAACACACAAAAAAATGCAAAAAACCAAAGCAGTTTAGCTCAAGAACTATAAAGGAAATGATCAGCGGGACACTTTAATCCATGGACTGCATTTTTTTGAGACCTACTCAATATAGTAATAGTAGTATTGGTGGCTATAATGAACATTTATTGGCCTTTGACTATTTTTAAGTACTTAGTGAAACAGTGCTTAACAGAGTTCAATACTCATTTTCCTTTTGGGATAATAGATTTGTATAGCCACCTTTACTTGCTCTAAATTACATAGCTAAGGAAATGAAAAAAAAAAAAAAAAAGGACACCAAGCCTCTTATATTCCAAACTCCAACTTTATATTTATGACTGAAAGCATATTCATTTAAATCGTAACTGTTAATATATAATGGATTCACACAGCATCTAGTATATACAGAATAGGAACTAGTGAAGTAGTAATTCCATTATAGTGATATGAAAAGGCAGAAAAGCTGTATGTCAACCCAGGCTGTGACAGATTATGAAAGCGTTTTATCTGCACTTAGGGAGGAGGCAGTGGGTGGAGTTGAGCCTAGCATAAAAAGAAAGAAGTGCAGCTTAGCTTTCCTACACTGCTTGAGTGTTTTCTATGTGATCATGCTTGTAGTCACTGAGTGTCTGGGCTTCAAGTTCTATACTTACCACATCAAAGATTTTGAATATTTTATGTTGTTTTCATAGTTTTGACAAATGCTCTATGAAAATGGAGCATGTTAAAAATAGGCGAAAATTGAGTGACTGGTTTTGAGTATCTTATTATTTTGGGGATTTTATTTTTCTAAAGCTAAAATTATTATAAAGTAAGATTTTTACAAAAATTGCTTTAATAGCCATCATTTCTTAAATTCTTACTATCTCCCAACCCAAACAAATGAGTGTTTTCTCTGTGCCTGTTTTGGAGTTAATCCAAGGATCAGAGTTTCCCACGGCTAGCTCCCGGCTCCTTTCCAGAGGTGGGAACCTCAGGGTGGTTTAGAAATGAGCATTTAAGATATAAGACTCCATCTGCTCCTGCTGTCTCTCTGAAACTTTCTGACATCAGATCCATGGCATGGTTGTTTTTTGATGTTGGATCGATGATATAAACAATGATTTTGAGTGACAGCTTAATCAAGTTAAAACTCCAACAACTGTAGTTCAGAGGCACAAAAAACATCTGCTGGGGATCTACTGAGAATCAAAGGATGAACCTGAAAGAGCTTGATATTATAAAAGAGGCTTCCTGAGGCCTTCTCTCCAAAGGGTTTTTTTTCTATTAGGGAAGATTGATGACAAATCACCAAAAGAGAAGCCTTTCTCTTTGAGCCAGGTGAGTTCAATGCCAGTGAGATTCGAGTACAGCTTTGAAATTACTGCTTCCACAGCCCCCATCACAGCTTCTTTGGCATCATAGATACAGTCAATCTCTGTTACTTAGCCATCCTCAGAATGTTCTTAACTGCCTAGGAGCAGTTCAGTGCCTACTGCAAGCGAAATCCATTCGCTAGGACTATAATTCAAGTAAATAAGGAAACAGACCACATGCATTGACTCTATAGGGCACGTAGTTTTGTATGTTAATTTTTCTGGGATCAAGTTGAGATTTAAACATTATTAATGTCTTACAATTGCTGCTTGCGTTGACTGAAATTACTTTTTTACCCAGAGAGGATGGAAATGGCTTCTGTGAGTCATGCGGGTATGTTACCTGAAATCAATTTAATTACGTTATTTTAGATTTCACTGATAGCCTACTTGGTGCTGGTGACATGTGTATGTGTAATGAGTTAGGGGAGACTTTTCTTTTTTTATTGGATATTTTCTTCATTTGCATTTTAAATGCTAGCCCCAAAGCCCCCTATACCCTCCTCTCTCCCCCGATGGTCCCCTTTCTCCCACTCCCACTTCCTGGCCCTGGCATTCCCCTAACTGGGGCATATGATCTTCACAAGACCAAGGGCCTCTCCTCCCATTGATGGCCGACTAGGCCATCCTCTGCTACATATGCAACTAGAGACACAGCTCTGGGGGGTTACTGGTTAGTTCATATTGTTGTTCCAGGGGAGATTTTTCTTACCCGTCTTTCTACTTGACCTGTCTGTTTCCTTGAGCTCTTTTTGTGTGTCTTGAATCTAGCTTAGCTTATTAATAAGCAAGACCCCTTAAGTGTCATGGGTTTAAGCACAGCTTTCCCTCTAACTTGCCCATATTGGCTAGCTTTTGTTTCCTACTTGAAATATATAAAATAATGGTGCAGTTATAATAGTTATCAACTCCTTAGTGAAATGCAAAACCTATGAAGCATAAATGCTTATTTCTATAAGCCACTGTGATAATGTTGTATGTACACTATATCATTACATTTCCTGCAGAATAGTGTGTGCGCTGTTATTTGGTTTGTGTATGTGGTTGTGACTGTGACAAAACATCATATAAGTTTTCACATATATATGTGAAATATATATATATACATATATATATATATACATATATATATTTGTTTGATAAGGTCTAGATGGTTCAAACGGCAATTCTTATGCTATCAAAGAGAGCTGGTAATTTAATCAGGAATCTTTCAGCTTTATGGATAATGACTCTAACCATTCTCATTATTCGCCATCAATAGAGACTAAATGTTTCACTAATTAGCAATTTCAGAAATAGCCTTTATTGATGGAATTTTGAGCTTGTTAAAAAACAAAACAAATGTCAGAAGTGGGCTCTTATTAATAACATACAAACACATAAACCCTCAATAAGTACAATAGCTACAATACAGATTCCCCCTTCTCTTACCAAACAGGACATAAGAAGTCCCCTCTGTGTTGCTGGGTAGCCATCTGAGATTATGTTAAAGATACTCACACCACTGTTGAGATGGTTATCTCCCTGGTGTTAGTTATTTCGGAAAGCAGCACCATTCCTAAGGAATGTTACTTCCTTGTTGTCTGAGGGTGTCATTGCTATGAAGATACATCATGACCAAGGCAAAGTTTACAAATCAAACATTTAATTGGGTCTGGCTTATAGTTTCAAAGGTTTAGTCCATTATCCTTATGACTCGGAGTGTGGCACCATGCAGGCAGACATGGTGCTGGAGGAGGTGGGAGTTCTACATCTTGATCCAAAAACTGTTAAGAGGAGATTGAAATTTCACAGTAGGCAGAGTTTGAGCATAGATGAGCTCAAAGCCTACTCCTACAGTGACACACTTCCTCCAACGCCGTCTCCTAATAGTGCTATTGTCTATGGACCCAATATTAAAACACATGAACCTATTTGGGTCAGTCCTATTCAGTTCACCACACTTGTCTTCCATGAACATTTCCAGCAAGGTATAATTGGAATATCTGGGAGACTTTATGCTTATAGGATTGTTTCTTTACGTACTTTCTATGAAACATTGAACTCACGTCACTATGTAAAAAGAGTTACCTCTGTGATGGCTTTACAACTCACTGGTAAGCTTATACCCTGTAGAAGCCCCCTCCATTTGTTTGTCTAGTTTGCATATTTTCATGAGCTTTGAAACAATGGAGAACACGGAGTCAGAGTACAAGCTTACTCTCTAGAAGTCTTGGGTCTAGGCAGGGCTTCTAGAAGCTCCAAGAAACTTCCTGAATTAATTCCATTTCTCATTACTGTGATCAAATACCTGACAAGAAACACCTTAAAGTAAGAAGCACTTATTTTGACTTACAGTTTCAGGTGTTATAATCTATCACAGTAAGGAAAATATGACTGTAAGATCCCAAGGCAGCTAGTCACAGAACGTCAGGAATCAGGAAGCTGGAAGATATTGTTTGCTTTTTCACTTCTCCTTTTTATTCAGCCTTGCGCCCTCACAGAGGAATGGTGTTGCCCACCTTGAGGATGAGCATCAAGCTAAGCGTTTTCTGAAAACACTCTAATAACAAATCCAGAGATGTGTTTCAATGGTGAATCCCAATCCAGTCGAGTCAGCGGTGAAGATTAGCTATCACATACTCATTTCTACTGTGTCCACACAAAGCAAGAAAGAATGTTCTCCCCTAATTTACCCAGGGATGCTGAAATCTTAGATGGGCTGAAATTTTAACTGTATCTATCTCAAGTTTCTTGAAAGACAACTTTTTTTTCTAACAAAAGTAATCTAAGTAATATAATTGATACAATAGAAAGATCTGGATAGGTGTATATTTTAACAAAAATGAATACATTTTAAAAAAGGTTTTCCTGAGGCCATATGCCCAAGGTCATGCCTCTGTGCCTCCAGATGGTGAGGCCTTAAGCAGGTCTCCATTGAGAAATTGCTAACAAACCATAATGAAGATGTTCCTGAGTACAACAGGCTCTGACATTGCTAAATTCATCTACAACTGTTGACTTATTGGTACAGGCATATTTCAGTTTTTAGCAGTAGCTATCCTCCTGGAGGAATATGTATAATCTAATTTCGGCAAATTGTACTTGATTTTTCTCTCTGACTTATAATAGCATATCAAGAATTATTGTCACCCTTGGTTCTCAAAAGATACCTTAGCCTTTGCTGCTTTTCTACAGTCAATATCAAATCTCTCCCCTAATGAATAGATATGGTCAGGTGGGGTGAGGGTGGGGGCATCCACATGAAGATGGGGTGGGGTGGGGAGGTGATGTGGGATGTGAAACAGTCAGAGGGTAGATGGGGGTGATGAATGGAATATGGAGTGTAAAAAAAATAAATTAAAAATAAAATTAAATTTAAAAAAGAATGGATATCTTTTAACCCTATTTTTTTCACATCCATTTTTAAATTTTTTTATTAGATATTTTCTTTATTTACATTTCAAATGTTTTCCCCTTTCCACGTTTCCCCTCTGAAAATCCCCTATCCTCTCCCCCTCCCCCTGCTCACCAACCCTAATTTTAACTGAGCCTTGTCAGCTCTTCTATAAGCCCTTTGAAAATAGATTAATAAGGGAAGGATCTAAAGATCATACCAATATCCAGAGGCTTTGATTTCTCCCAACTATTAGATAATCTATTGGCATAAATTGAATGGTTGAATTGTTTGTTTGAGAAGAAAATCATGCTGTAGGTCAAGCTGGTATGAAACTCACTAGGTAGTCTTCTCTGAACTAGTGTATATTACAATCTTTCTTTCTCGGCTTCTATTTGCTGGTTTACAGATGTGAATCGCCATACAGAGCTAAAATTCAAGTATTCTTGATGAATCAATCAGTGATATTACACAAGACAAGGCATGTATCTGTACATAGTTCTGATCTTAGAGACTGCAAAAGGTTTCAAAGATACAGGTTAATACTTCAGGCTCTTATGAAGAAATGAGGTTAGAATATTATTCATCTGTGTGATGGTTTGTATATCCTTGGACCAGGGAGTGACACTATCTGAAGATGTGGCCTTGTTGGAATAGGTGTGACCTGGTTGAAATGGGTGTGTCACTGTGGGTGTGGGTATAAGATCCTCACCCTAGTTGCCTGGAGGTCAGTCTTCCACTAGCAGCCTTTGGATGAAGACATAGAACTCTCAGTTCTTCCTGCACCATGCCTGCCTGGATGCTGCTATGCTCCCACCTTGATGATAATGGACTGAACCTCTGAACCTGTAAGCCAGCCCCAATTAAATGTTGTTTTTATAAGGCTTGCCTTGGTCCTGGTGTCTGTTCACAGCAGTAAAACCCTAACTAAGACAATCTGCCACTCAAAAAGGGTAAGCTCCATATGCCCACATCAGAGTAACTTAATGAGATCATAACACAGAATTAAAAGAGACCTCCAAGAACACACCAAATCTTTCCCAAACAGAACTCCTTCCTTAGCATTTTTCATAAAATAGTTAATTTGAAAGGAGATGATGAACTCAGTAGAGTTGAATATTTTAAAATAACTTGGGGCTGAGAAGATGGCTTGGTGGATAGGATGCTTCCTTTCAAGGCTAATGTTCTGAATTCAACCCACAGAACACAGGTAGTTGAAGGAGAAAACGATCCTTCAGGTGTTCATCTGTCAAAGCACACACATGTCCAAGTACACACACACAGCATAAGCACACACACACACAAAAGAAGATGTAAAACAAGTATTTGCTAGGGACTAGGTTATTTTCTTCTCCTCTCATATGTTGAAGTCTTACATTTTAATAGAATGACCATTAGAGCTGGGAGGAGTTCCTGTGGTGGAGATTTTCCTGGTGTTCATAATGCCATGATTTTTATCTTTAGCATCAGTAGTAAATAAGTACATAAATAAGCATGGAGCAGAGAACTTTGGGAAATAACCTGATTCAGATAATTTCATGAGTGCCAAGCCTTTTCTCTGATTAGTGTCCTATAGTTAGAGATATGAGACACCCATTCAGTAAGGAATAATTGAATTAACACAAAGAGATATTGTAACTGTTTTCAAGGCAAAAGAAGGGTCCTTACTAAGACTCCAATGGCAGCACTGTAAATATGGACCTTATAGCCTCTATAACTGTGAAATAATTTCTATCATTAAAGACAGTTGGTTTGGTATTTTTATTATGGCACCCCGCAGATATTGATATAGTTTCATAAACAAAACCAAGTGACATGGTTTGATTTGCCCCTTGATGATGTTTCTAAAATACATACTTGATGTGGGAAATTATAAGTATGTAAGAATTTCCAATGGAAATGATCTCTTAAGTATTAAATATTAATATGTTTATGGCTAATTTATACACAAAGTAGAAGAGTATAATAGATTCTGGAACCAGATAACCTGGGAAATGATCTAGGTTCTACCACACAATATTTGCTTAGTTTTGTGATTTAGTTTGTTACTTTATCCCTAAAACAAACATTAAAATAACATTAATTTCATGTGTTTGTGAGGATTAAAAAATGAAGCCACATAAGGCTCTCGAGCAAGGGCATATATGGTCATTGTTGTCATCGTCATCATTGTAGTTATCATCTACATCATCCCAGCAGCAGTTTCAGAAACAACACCTTCTTTAAAACTAAATACATGGCAAACATTTTGAGGATACATTTCACTACTTTCTCTACCTTTACCAGGATACATATTACATAGCTGAGATAAAAAGAACCAAAATTTCCCAGCATATTATCCTTACTGCCCAAGAAGATGAGTGCTGAAAGTGTTCAGTTAGTTCATATAAGAACCACTTTGTCACTGCTTTATGTTAATAGAGGGATAAAGATTTTCTGTAAGTTTATTAAGAGATCTTGTAAGATCTGTATTTTCCATTGTATTTTTCTGACATTTATCTGTGCCTTTTATAGATTTATAGATGGGAATATTTATATGATTTGTAGGATGACAATTATATAAAGAAGACATAATGGATCTAACTTGTAGGTATGGAAACTATGAGTCAACACCAATGTCAAACCAAAAGGGCTCACCCAAGTGCAGAGCATGGGAAGTGTACATGCTTAAGACCCTCCCTTTACAACCTAGATACTCATACAAAGTCATGTAAGCTACTGCTCACAGCCCCTCCTATACTTCCCATACCAAAAAGAAAAAAAAAAGAATTTGTTAATTCATATTCCACTTCTTGGGGCATTTTTATGACTTAGCTTGACCACATACTTACCATGGATACTCTACAGGAAGAAAATAATTGGATAGGTGATCATTAATGACTTCCTATGATCAGTAGATCATCTACCTAAGAAGTTCTCTGCTTTAAGGGCTCGGCTCATTAATAAGTTGATTTCATGCAACAGTCTGGTATTTATAACTAACTGATTAAAAAGTAATCATACCCCACTCTGGTTTGCTATAAATTGCTTGCTTATAGTTAACAGATATATGTTTTCAAAGGTAAGAAAATTGAGTTAAAATTCCCTTTTTTAGGGCCAAGTATGGTGGATTAGTGCGTAAAGGCATTTTCTGTGAAAGCCCGATAGCCTGCCCTGAATCCTCTGAACCCACATAAATATTGGAGATGAAAACTGACTTCACAGAGATGTCCTCTCGGCTCTACCTGTGTGTCACAGCATGCACACACATGGCACATGTGCTAAACTAAATACATACCTGGGTTCAGTTCTAAGCACTGAATGAGTAACTCACAGCCACCTGTTGCTCCCGGTCAAGGGGAACCGATATTCTCGTCTAGCCCTTAATGGCACCTTCATATATGTGGTGCACATACAGATAAGCAAGCATACGTACATACACATAAGTAGAAGAAAAGCTGGTTAAGACCTGTTTAACAAGAGGGAAACCATGCTGGGTACTGCAAAACCTAGTTAACTTCTCAGGGCTAATGCAGTCATAGATCTTGGAGAAGAACTTACATCTATCACTTAACTAAATCATAACCCCCAACAGCATTCAAAACATCGGTCCTACCCAGAGACAGGTGTAGTCCTTACTACTCATGAAGGGCACTTCTCTTTTCAATAGACAGAGAACAGTCCAGAAAATCACAACCAATCAAAATGCAGAGTTGTGGACCACAGTCTCAATCGATAAATCTACAAGCAACTTGTACACCTAAGACTTGGGGAACCTTTCAGAGGAGGAGGGGGAGTCATAAAAATAAGAGCATCAGGGAGTTTTCTGTGAGACTGTGTCTGCTAGTAACATCAGAAACTAAATCCACATCATCACACCGACATGGCAGCTTAATTGTGAGGTGAACAAGGATAACAACAATAGATACGCTAAAGTGGACAAGGGAAAGACTATGAGGTCTCAGCCCGTACACAAAGCACTGTGGACAGCTGTGGAATGCTGAGAACTGGAAGAATAATCTACCCCAGGGAAGAACATAACAATTGCTTATCCAATATAAAATAGTGGTGAAAGCATACATGTGTGTGAATTATCCTGACTTAGATGGTCCCATTTAGGAATGTGTGTGTGGGTGTGTGTGTGTGTGTGTGTACACATGTCAATAACAACAGTTAATGTAGCAGAAGATAAAAGCTATGAATTTGACAGAGAGCAAGGAGACACATATGGGAGGGTTTATTGAATAGTAATAAATATAAAATTAAAAAATTTTGAATAGAAAGACAAAAAGGCAAAATAATGAGAAATATGACCTGCAATATTGTTTCCTGGTATAAATACCATTGTGATTTTGTTGTATGTTTTCCCAGAGCACATGTAACACAGAGAAAGGAGGAGCTGATGCTTGGTCATTTAATAATGACAAGTATCATTTTATCCGATGTCAAACATTATGGGATGTATAACCTTTGACAACTATCAAATTGTCTACGACAGAGTATCACCATGCATTCATTTAACAAAAAAATAAATCATATATGTTAGCCATTACTCATGCTTATACAAAAAGATGTCAGTGAAAGCAGTATAATAAGTTCACTAGCAATACAAAATTTTGAATATGAGTAACTATTTATAATATTTAATGTAATTTTAAACTTGTATCAAAAAGAATGTGAATTCTCTAAAATGATTCTTTTTGTTATTTTTGCTATTATTCGTGTTATTTTTTTCAAACTCTATGCTTATTACTAGTTCCTTGTGTGTCTGTGTGTGCACAATGTGTGTTTGTGTATGTGTGTGGTGGGCATTTATTTATCAGCGGACAATTTTGGGTGTTGTTTCTGAGAAGGCCTTTTTAAAAGATAAGGTCTTTCATTGTCCTGAAATTTGCTAAACATGGTAGGCTAGTGATCCCAAGAGTCTACATTTCCCTATGTCCTCAGTACTCAGATTACAAATATGCCCCATTATGCCGAGCTTTTCTTAGATGAATTCTAGAGATTAAAGTGGGGTCTTCATGATCACAAGTCAAGTACTTTATTGACTGAGGTGGCCCCTTGGGTCTCTTCATCAATTCTTTAATCTGTTTGTGAAAGCCACATTTTAATTACCCAAAACTAATTGGTTCATGGACAACAGTTATTTATAATTGCAGTTCCTTCTGTGCCTTGGAAGAAAATTGTGGATTATGTCATTATTTGTAGAAAAAATAAAACTAAACTAGCCACATTTTAATATAAGAATGAAAAACAGAATAAAACTATTGTGAACTCAATTTTGGGGATATTATTAAAACATTACAATAGTGGTCAGAATGAAGTTTTGGCTTGAAGAAATGTGTCAAAGAGGCCAAAAAATTAAATAAATAAATCTGAAATTAAATCCACAGTAATTATACCGATATCCATTCAAGATCTCTACAGGAACACTGAAAGTGATCATATTTGAAAGTTTGGGAACTTGATTTATGATTAATTCTTTTGTTGACTTCTTTATTTTTAAATTTGAGACAAATAAAAACAGAGGGATGAAAGAAAAGAATAATTGGGACATGTACATATGAAAAATGTTTTTAAATGGAACCATTTTTCCTTTCTCTCTCTCTCTCTCTCTCTCTCTCTCTCTCTCTGTGTGTGTGTGTGTGTGTGTGTATACACATGCTCATGTGTAACAGTGCATGCATGCAAGCATGCATACTTACGTGCATGTGTGTTCTGCTTACTACCATGCTATCTTTTATTAAAGTAAGATAATGTTTTCTTCCAAGCAGTTCTCTTAATGGATAAATAGCTAACATTTTTTTCTGATTTAATCTTTAAAGAAACTTCACAAGATAGGAATTATTATGCTTGTATCTGGCAGGCTGCAAAGAGGATTCTATGAGTCACTTAAGACGACACAACCACTCAGCAGTAGTCCTTGGGTATGAACTCAATCGCACCGACAGTACAATCCTTGTAGCTAACACACTGTGCTTTTTGTCTATCATGGTTTGAACTCACTGATGGGTCTTCACAAGACTCCTGGGTTTTATGCATCTTTTCTTTCTCCAATCCACACATTCCATGGTGGCTCCTTAAAGCCACCCTTACTAACTCTCTTAGTCAAGGACCGCAGGGTCTCAGAAGGCCACATGAAATGATTGAGACAATCATAACTTCTTTCATGTGACTTGCAGAAAGTGAGAGTGGTCAGATTCGGTGAGTCAATGAGACTGCATGGGAAGCCCTGAGGTCTGTCCAGAGCATTAATATTTTTTAAACTTATTTAACTCTTTGCTGTTGTCTCCGAGCATATTGAGAGAGAGAGATGACACTAGTCTGAAGAAATTATGAAAAGAATGACGTCAACATCTCAATAGGCCAAACCAAAAATAGACAACCAAACACTGAAAGATGAAAGCCTTGCCAACATGACTCAGGTTCCTCCTTCAACTTTACTCTTGAGGATCCACCTTGGATTCATTGTACTCTCATTTATCCTTGCACTTCATCTACCACTTCTTTCTTCTGCTTTATCTCAATAACATCAAAATAAGCGAGAGAAGACCCATAGCAGTTCAAATCATATAATTTCCTGGCATCATAATAATCCAACTTGAAAAATAGAGATGACAAACATGTTAGGTGCAATAAATAACTTGTTCTCGTGACTATACATGCAAACAACAAGGAGTAAATTCTGTGGTTCTCATAGGAGTTCACAGAGACTGACCTGACAATCATGGGGCCTGCAATGCTCTATGCTAGGTCCTCACCATAAACAAGCTGTGGTTGTTTAGCTTGGGATTCAGTTGCTATCAATAGGAGTCCTGCTCTTTTATAAAGGGAAATGGAGGGGCAGTGGATCTGGAGGAGAGAGGATTTAGGGATGGGTGGTGCAAGTGGGGAGATGGGGAGGCTACAGTTGAGATGTATGAAAAAAGAATAAAGAAAAAGAAAAATGAAATAAATCTAAATTATGATTTCTAAATAAAAGACATGGTTTTGTCTAAATTTCTGATTTTTTGTGATATGTAAACTAAAGTACTGAACAAAAGATTCTGCTCACAGTATGCTGCATATTATTCTTATTATGTATAATAGTTTGTGAGAGGTCAAATGTAATACAATATGATAGAAACCTGAAGATGCTGATTTTTATGCATTTTTTATTTAAGACTTCTCAGTATTACCTATTTTGTTCACCAAATTCCTGATTTTGAAGAAAAGGCTAATGTAATGACTGTGACTAAGAGTCCAGACTTCTAAAAATTTCTTCAGTGCTCCTTACAAAAGCACCCACAAATGGAATTGTAGGCTCATAGCTGGTCAAGGTAGTGAGCATGGAATTTCCAGGACAAGAATTATATAACACAAATAGGGTAGATATAAACACAGCCTTGGCAGATGCAGTACAAGCAGATATAATAATCCATAGGGCTTGGAACTTATCATTTATCTTTAGCAGAACCATGTAGCTTTACAGTTTAGAAGTTCACTAACAACATCATTGACTTTCTCAGATACAGATACCAAATCTCCTACTTTAGAACCCTGGGTGGAAAGAGAGTCTTCTTTTTAACAAGGGTCATCCCATTCCCTGGATGAGCCCCTCAAATCTTACAAAGTTTATTCTTGGTTTTTCATTTATTTCCTTTATAAATTCTCATGTTTATCCCATTACTTCTTGGTATAAAGGAAATATAGTTCTATCCAGTAGGTATGAATGCTTTTATATTAAAATTTTCCATTTTTCCAACAGAGAATTTCCAGAGAGGCAGTGAAAAGTAAAATAGGAATGGTATGGGCACAGAACTTGCTGACTTCGTTTGGTGCAACCTTGGCCCATTTTACAGGGTTAATGTGAGAAGTGGATACACAGTTTATAAAATACTTAACACTGCACCTTACACATAGCAGATATTAAAAATGCAAACTAGAGTTATTTATAATTCACACCCCCACATCCTACTTTTTTGAGTCAAACTATTTAGTCCCTGTCCTACATTTTTATTTGGAGGAAGAAAAACTATAGCATGCATTTTCTCATCCCACTTGGGAAATCAGTTGAGAGTTCTCTGCAGTAGAGAGCTATCATCTAGATGGTTTTGAGACGGGTAAAAATACTGTTCACCACACTTCTCTTACTTACGTCTGGATGAAATTTTGCCAGGTAGAAAACTCTGTTTTCCTGCAGTGGGGAAAAGTTTAACATCACACCTAGTCACACAACTACACACACACACACACACACACACACACACACACATACACACAAATAAATGGTATCTATGGTATCTACACAGGTCTGAGATTCAATCAAAGCTTTTTAAAAGAATTCTGTCAGTAAACAACTTAAATTCTTTCTCAAGGCACTGTATCATTGGGGGAAAGTGAGGCAAGCCTGAATTAAGGCATTAAAATGGAAAGGCTAGTTTCTAGATACAAATTTCAACCAAATATTTATATTCTATGTAAACTTTTTCTTTTAATAAACATAAAATATTTCAGACAAGATCAGGTGAAGAACAAAAGGCCATAATTTGGCAATTGTAGCAATATTAAACTAGTCATTGGTGCCTGTAAAATAATACTAACCTCTCCTCATTGTGTTTGTTAGAAAAGAAAAAGAGTTGGTGGAATGTAAGTGTTGACTCTGAAAAAAGGAACAAATGTGAATATACACAGGACCTTTGCTAAAGGCATGGTGTGGGTATATTTATACGTGTGGTACAAGCATGCAGAGGTCATACATATAGAGTGACATCAACTACCAGCAATCCTACCTATAGTGAAAGGGAGGGAAAGATAAGGGTATTAAGGACAAGACAGGGGCAGCCAAGGGTGATTTATCTGTTTACCTTATGAAACACTAGCATTTTAACATGGTTGTAATAATTCTCCATCTCACCCTCTTCCTTAAGGAATGTGTCCTGTGTTGGAAAGGGGAGAGGGACAATGAGGATGAACAAGAGGAGAAGCAGATAATGAGGGGGAGCAGGAGGGACAACCTCATGATGATATGAGAAACTCTGGAGATGACATCATTGCCTTTGCTTCTGTCAAGGTATTGGGCCACCTCAACAGTACATCTCTGTCATGTCTATAAAGTACATCTTCCTCTGAAACCAACTCGGAGGTTAAGGATACACTAAAACTCTGCTATCCTCAAGAAAAACAATACCTGAAATGACAATATATATATATATATATATATATATATATATATATATATATATATATATATAAGCCTGAATGAAAAGTTGCCAGGTAGAAAACTATTTTCCTGAAGCTGGAAAAATTTTAACATTACGCCTAGTCACACAAACACACACACGCATAGCAGAGCAGAAAAAAATCTAAGTTTGATATAAGTAAAGATTATGGCACCTTTTTGAGAATCATCTTTGACTCTTTGGGAGTTTTGATATCACCTTTCCACTTAGTAGTAGCTTGACCAAAGTGGCAGTGAATAACACTCAAAAGAGAAAAGTAAGCACACAACTGAAGGGGGGGTCACAGAAGTTGGGGACTGGCTAATTAGAACTTTGACTGGTGGCATCTTACAATTATCGCAGAATTAAAGGCCCAACCTGAGGAGAAGCAGCACTGAGGCTTTTCTGTTCTGCATCTAATGTGTGGGGGTTTCAGAAAGAACAGCAGTTGTGGGTAGGATCACCGTAGACTAGACTGGACACATTGCTCTTATGTGCTCAGTCTAATCGAACTACCTACACTCTGAAGATGGGCATAGTTTGAATAAAGGCTACTTGCCTGTTCATACAGTAGGCTCTAGAATATGATAATCTGGGTTCACTCTGAAACCAGCAGTTTCTTGGACTAATATCCATGATAAGTATCATATTCAATGCATTACATCCTTGGAGCAAACGGAAATATGGTTGCTGTACATTAATGGAATTGTCAGCTATCAGAAGCTTCAAATATCTGTAATTTAGATTAATAAAATTTTACCTGCAAGCTTTTCTTATTGAAGAGCATAAGCAGTGTTTCCTCCACGTCTGTAGCCCATGATTATTTTTTAGGAATATGAAATGTAAGAGATTGGACAAGTTTCATTCTTCGTCTGTGCTGTTCAATCTTTTTACCGTTACTGGGGATAATGAAGAATAGATGATACACACGATTACTACAGCTCATTCCACTCCCAAATTCTATAATTCTCACTTTCCTGCAATTCCAACTCGCTCAAACGCTTGCCTATATCTCAGAGCATGAACCCTATTCCCATTCTTCTCTCATGAACACAGAGAACTACTTATTAAATATAATTCCTCTAAAACTCAAAGGCAATCCTGCTTCCTTGGAAGTTGTTTTGTTTTTTGTTTTTTGTTTTTTTTTTTTTCACCCCCAACCTCCTTCAAAAGAGCGGTTTAATTTCATGGCTATTATTTGTTTGTCAAAGCCCCACTGTTTATTCAGATTAATTAAAAACAATTGTCCCAGCTGCAGAAGGGTGGCGCTTCTGGTAATGAAAATATCTGCAATCCCAGATTCATCAGCTTCCATCTGATCCCATTCAAAAGTCTTTAACCTTACTCTGCAAGGCAATAGAACTCAAGTGGTCCCAGACTTGTGTCTGTAGATGCGAAAATTGAATCCTTAGATGTACATCTTTCATTGTTAGGCTCTCATGGTATAAAGCCCTTAGAGATGGCCCCAACATGATATTTTCAGATAGAAACCCCTCTGTCGGGCCTAAATTAGACAACAGGAAGGGAAAGTGAGTTGCTAAATCTTAAACTCATTTTAAAACCATCTTTTAGCAGATGATACCTCTAGAAGTGTTATGCTGTTTTGATTATCAAGAGCTCTTATGTGTTATAGATTAGTAGATGCTATCATTTTCAAATAAATAAAGACAGTTAATAAGAAATAAATAGCTATTTGATGAAATAAACTCAATTTATTTTAGTTTATAAAATCTGCTGAGTCCAAGTGCTGTAACCTGCAGACAGCTTTCTCCTATCCAAAATTATCTCCACATAATGGGAAGTTGCACATTAAAAGGTGAAGAGATTCATATCTGTAATATTAAAAACTGGCTTCCAGCACATTCTAACCTGCTGAGGAGAAGAGGGTGGGACAGAAGCTATTTTCTCCATGGATATAAAATTGAAAATGCACCTTAAGGACTCTAATGCACTTGGTTGTTGCTCAGAAGAACCCAAAATACCCCATATAAAGCTATTCCCCTCAATATTGCAAGAGTCTCACAAAAAGCCTACAGTTCCATTTAATGAAGGTGTAAAATATTCTGCTAATTAATAGACAAAGTCTTTAAACTCTCTCTATCATTGCATCTTTGACAATAGCCAGTCTTGTCTGTATTTGGCATGTGTAGTGTTATTTGGGAGATATTTACTCCTCAAAGCCAGGTTTGTATTCTATGGTTCATGTTTTTCTTCTTTCCAGTATGCTATTTTAATTGACTCTCTTCTCCCATTCTTTAGTTTCTTTTAATCTCCATAGCAAATATGTCTTCTCTTCCAAATGACCCAGAAAGTAAAACGACTAAACTATGCCCATGCCTAGGGTGGTACTTGGGGAAACTTCAAAGCAAACTCCATGTGTGTTGTACAGATGTGCAGGAACAGAAATAGGCACACAGGGTCTGTCCATCCTTGGTCAACTCCTAGCCTTCTTCATGTTTATTTTTCCAAATCAATCCCTATATTTCCAATCCCTATATCAAATTGCCACCTGTGTCCTCACCCCATCCCTGACTTCACATTAGTTTCCCTCTTCAAGACTTTCTGTAGATTTATTTATGGAATTCAATAGGAAATATATCTGTAAAAACATCACTTTTGGTGAGAAACATAGACAGAGATGCAGATGTGGCTGCAGAAGCAGATGAATGCGTGTACACACCATACACACACACACACACACACACACACACACACACACACACTGTTAAAATAAAGGCCAGCCTTTTCAGAGGATTGCATCTTCTCCTAAGGAACCTTCTGGGAAGCCATTGCCATCTTCCATGAAGGTGATTCATTCTGGGGACTTGAAACCTTTTGCCAATAATTCTTCCTGGACTGCTTTGTTCCAGCAGCATCTTTTATGTCTTTCGGTCATAAACAAACACACCTGTCACGTTGCGGTTCCAGAATAGGGGAAGGGCTTCCTATTGTACCTGAACACATCTTCATCATATGTGCACCCTTCATTATGGGGAATATAGCAAAGAATCATAGTGAGTCCAGAGCCCCTTGCACAGCAATGGTTTTTTAACACAGGATGGTGGAATGGATTGCCTTTAAGAACTTCTCTTTTAACTCAGACTTCTATATAACTGTTGGGAGTCGTGCCACTTCACGCAGCAGAGGGGACCAGGATCAAGTATTTGTCCAGTTCAAGAAGCAACTATTTCACACAAGAAAACTTCTCCCAAGAAAACCATGAAAGCACATCACTCCTGACAGCTGTGCAGATGCCTGGAGGGATGTGCAAAAGAAACCAAACTTCAACATTTCTGCTGGTTTGCCAGGGGCCTGTGTGTCTGCTGCCTAAGTGAGATGAGATTGGAGTTTCAGATAATGATGAGCTTGTCTGAGAGCAAGGCAGGAGACAGCAGGGGGGCTGGAAGCAACCTAAACCCTAAAATGATTTCATGATGCTCTAAGAGTCCCCGTTTTAGAAAATGCACAAATCTTAACCTAAAGCAGCCCTGACACAGCTATGGGACCAGCAGCGCTTCACACAGGAATCAGCCAGCATGTTTGTGGAATGTTAGAAGGGGTCCTGACTCTTAGAATATCATTCTACCTGAAATCGTCTTAGAGTCCTTAATTCTGTGAGAGGTGATGGAGGGTGTCCTTTCTCCAGGCAGCCAAGTGGGACAAGAAGTACTCACATGAAGAAAATAACCATTAGCTCAGCTTTGAAAGCCTGCTAAATCTCTCTTCCTATGCAAGACCTCACTCTGTGTCCTCTGTTCTGGTTTTAGAAGGTTTTTCTTTTTTCTTTTTCCCAACAAAATATTTTTAATGATTATTTGGAAATTTCATAACAATGCACACTGATCGTACTCACTCCACATTTCTCTTAAGTCTACTCTCCTACCCTTGTGCTCTGTCCCGCCAACCCAGAAAATATAGACCACATCCAATTTGCATGTTCATATACTCATTGGTGCGTGGGCAAACTTCTAGGGGCCAGCCAGTCAAAGGTAAGAGAGGTCTTCCCCATTCCCTTGCCAGAGGCCATCCACTGTGAATGTGCATCAGTATCTTTATCACAGTTTGAAGGACTCTCTTCAATGGTTTCCTGCCTGAACTGTTTTCTGTTTGTTTTGTTTTGTTTTGTTTTGGTGAGGTAGGGTTAGGCTTCATAGAAACCTTATGAGAGGTTTCCGAAGATGGTCGTGAGAACTATAAGCTGCAGTGGCCTGTTTCTTTTAGTGTAAGCAAGAAAATTGTGGTTAACAGGGAAGCCTCATTATTCCAAATACAAATGGAAGTAATATTCAGCCTCAGGGCTTAATGCTGCAATGGTGGACAACAAACTTCCCTTGGACAAGTGGACACAGTAAATTTTCATATCCTTTCAAAGCATGATAGTCCCTAATTTCGTGGTACTCCACGTCCCAACTCAGAAACTTCCCAGTGAGCTGTGTGCAGAAAAGGTAAACACATCGACATCGTCGTTGGCGTCGTTGGCGTCATCACCATCATATTTCATCATTACATGTATGCACAGATCTCACTGTTGACCAGGCACTATCTTATTCTAGCACGTATGTGAACCTCACTTCATAAATTAGAAATGTTGTCAAAAAGAGACAGGGTAGCTTGTTTAGAGTTATGTCAAGTACTGGATATTAACTGGATAGTAAACTGAACTGACATATTGAGGGAACTTTGAATCCTGAATCTCATGCTTATCAACTGTGTAGCCCTTCCTCATAGAACTATATCTAAGCCTTATCTTGCTGTTGACTGTACAAGTAATGTAGGCTATAAAATGCTAGCTCTAATTTTGGATGAGTGAAATGTAGCAGAAGGGTTGAGGCAGGAGAAAAAAAAAATTTAATGAGTTTCTGATTGCAGAAGAATTAACTGAGATCCACAGAAGACAAATTTATTCAAGGACACGAAGACAGAAGATCATAAAACTGAACTCTAAGGTTCCCAGCTGCTTTGAGTTCTTTCTACATGACCACAAGTTCACCCTCCTTGATGGAATATCGAGGCATGTGTGGTCAGTGAAAACCTTACTTTATAAAAAATAGTAAATCTAGAGAAATCACTTTTCTTAATCCTTCTCAGCTTTGTTTCATTATTTCATCTTTTTAGAATTATTTTTGAGTTATTGGAGAATTAGAAAGTAGATGTTCTAGCATTATATAGATAGACAGGTAGCAGCTATGATTTCAAAGATAGTTACAGCTGCAGTTTGAAATATCTTCCCCCAATGGTTCAGATGCTCAAGGATTGGCCCCCCAGCAGATTGATTGAAGAAAGAGGATTTGAACCCTTGGTCACTGATTTCATGAGTGGGCATTAAGGAAGTGAGACCTGACTGAATGGAATAGGCTCTGGGGCCTGCTCTTGTCTTCTTTATCTTATCACCTCTCTTTTCTCTTCCTCTCTTTCATATCTTCCCCTATTTCTTCCTTCCCTTCCATTCAATTCTCCTTCTTCCTGCTCACCTCTCTTCCTCCCTTCGTTCTGGCACACATGAGCTATGTCGCTATGGTCTACCCTGCCTTGGATCATGACTTGCTGACCTCCAGTCCCAAGATATGGAAACCAGATGGCCATAGACTTAAACCTAAGAAACAAGGAGCCCAAACAAATCATCTGTCCTACAAATAGTTTCCCACCTGTATTTGTCACAGCTATGAGAACCCGACTAATAGAGTAACCTTTGAAAAAGTTCTGAGGCAGGGAGATGAGAAGAAAGGCTCCTGGAGTTAGCAGTTCTCTGTGATCAGCACTAATAAGACCCTTAGCCTTGGGCTTCCACTTCAGCTCCCATCTCTCAAGAGATACCAGAGAAGGGCAGTTCAGCCTCAAAGTGAAAATCTTAATCACCTTCCTGCAAAGTAGTTATCTGACAAAATGACTTACATTTACCCAAAGATACTAATTCACTTTCCCAGCTCTGAGACACACTGTGGTCACATCCACACACTCCTGGGGAAGTAAAACAGCTCACAGCAGTGCTAACAAAAACAACAAAAATGTTCTCAAGAAAACAGACACACACCTAGTCCTTTCTTTACTCTCTTTTTCACAACTTGACAGAGTGGCATGTGGGTTGAATAGGTTGTGGTAGTGAATATTTTATCAGATTTTTGACAAGGCATCCATCTCACTGTAGGACGAAGCTAGATCTTAAATTACCTCAGACAGTTTTGCTTCTTAATTAGACAGTCAATACACTACCAATTGGGAGATCTGAGTTATACTTGGCAGTTGAGATGGCTGCAATCATTTGGGAAGTTGAATCCGGTCCAATTAATTCTCCTGATACTTACTATCTCTTCAGTTGTGTTAGACAATTGGGTAGTCACACAGCAAACAATATTAATTTTAAATGAGTCAAGGCAGAATTGAAACAACAGCGCTTGTTTGCAGCCTGAACCAAGACTTCAGTTTAGAACGGAATTGAGTTGGCATGCATCCTCCCTATAAGTACATACACATTCTGAGGTCAATATATCCCATCCTTTCATTAAGACTGACAATTCCTATTGCCATGCAGCCTTCATGAGTATTACTTGTTCTGTCAGAACAATTTTCAGTCAGTAAGCTCTTGGTTGTCTGTCAGAGTTCTAATTAAATTTGAGATTTGGGTCTTAAAAACCAATGGAGAGTAGTTAGCTACTGGTTATATTTCAGGTAATAGAAAATAGCTAGTTTCATAATACTTTGAAATAAAAAATGCAATATACCTAATCTTCCTTTAACCACAATTTGTTAGAGCAACGTAGTCATTGCTCAAATGTATTTGAGTCAAGAGAACTATGACATAATTTGAGGGTAAAATGCAATCTCATGTAATTAAAATAAAATAGCAAAAACCAAAATGTTGTACTACCGTTCTGGTTTCACGTGGTAGTCTGGGAAAACAAATGTTATGTTCTTCCAAAGTTATAGTTTAAAGCAAAATTATCATTGGGAAATGTCTCAGTGACTTACATCCTCTTGCAGAGGAAGAATTTGGTTCCCAGCACCCACATGAGCTTCCTTGCCACTGACTAAAACATTATTCAAGGTTTGATACCCTCTTCTGGACTCCATGGTCATATGTATTCACACACACACACACACATACACACACACTCACAAACACATTTGTAAACACACACACACCCAATTAAAAATAAAAGAAACTTTACAGCTAGTATCCACTTATAAATTATACATACCATGTTTGTCTTTCTGGATCTGGGTTACCTCATTCAGGATGATTTCCTCTTTCCTAGTTCCATCCTTTTGCTTACAAATTTTGGAATATTTTTAACAGCTGAGTAATATTTCAATTTATGAATATACCACATTTTGTTTATTCATCCTTTTGTTGAGATACTTTTCAGTTTCTGGCTATTACAAAGAAAGCTGATATGAACATACTTGAGCTAGGGGTAGGATGAAATATCTAGCTATTTGCTTTCGTGGTATATCTAGAACTTGAGGTAGATTGATTTCCAATTTTCTGGGAAAATTACATATTGACTTCCAAAGAGGCTGTACATGTTTGCATACCCACAACAATTTCTCCAGCATGAATTGCACTATCACTTGCTGTTTTGATCTTAGTCATTCTGACAGGTGTGAGATGGAACCCAAGGTTTGTTTTGATTTGCATTCCTCTGATAGCTAAGAACTTTGAATATTTCTTTAAATGTTTCTTGGCCATTTGAGATTGTTCTGCTGAGAATTTTCTGTTTAGACTTGAATCCCATTTTTAGTTGGGTTATTTGGTTTGATCACGAGTTCTTTATATATTTTGGAAGTTAGTCCTCTGTCAGGTGTAGGGTTAGTGAAAATTTTTTCCTAATCTGTTGGCTGCCATTTTGTCCTATTGACATTGTCATTTGCCTCACAGAAGCTTTTTCAGTTTTTTGAGGTCCCATTTATTAATTATTGACCTCAGTGTCTGAGCCTGTTGTGGATAACCCTGGGATAACCCTGGGACTATTTGATATTAATTCGTTTCTCCTGTGAGTGGTTGAGAACAAGGAATGAGTCAGCACTCAGGTGATTTCCTGTAAACCTGCTTCCCACCTTAATTTGTAAAATAAAAGAGAGCTGATGATTGGGCAGATAAAAGGGAAGGTGGAGTGGAAGGTGAGGAGAAGGAAGAAGGAGAAAATGGAAGAAGGAGAGGATGCAGAGGAGGAGGAAAAAGAAAAAAAGTGGAGCAGAAGCACATGGCCTGGAGAAACTGTAAGTTCTAAGGGGTCTCATAGATGGGGAAGATGGTAGAGTAGTGGTAGATCTGCCCATTCTAGGCGCACAACTTGTATTCATATTAATTGAGTTGTGTTTTCATTGCCAGGGCTTATTTGGGATGGAAAATTACCACAACAAAATGGCACCCAATGTGTTCATTTGAATTCAATTAACCTGAGATAAAAATTCACTGCCCTCCTCCCCCCAATCCCTGAATGGGATTTGGGCAGTGACCTAGGCTGTAGCAGTATGGATTTGAAGCTGACTGGGTTTGAGGGGCCTACAGAGAACCACAGAGAGGCATCTATGCCCCAGTCTGTGTTTGCTTCCCTGTATCCTTTGCTCCCCACCCTGCCTCCCCCACCTCCAAACAGGGACACAGACAACATGGGTCTTTTTACACTTAGCTTCTCCCCGTGAATAAAGAATTGGGAGACAAAGGTACAAAGGGCTCTGGACCAGGTAACTTACTGATATAAGAGAGAAATAGAAGCTTTTGCTACTTAAAGATGGTCTAAAGATATATTGCTCTAATAAGTCTTACAGGATACTCATATTCTGTCATATTACCTCAACATGAGCCATTAGTGTCCTGATTAGAAAACTGTCTCCTGTACCAATGTGTTCAAGGCTATTTCCTACTCTCTCTTCTATTAGGTTCACTGCATGTGGTTTTCCGTTGAGGTCTTTGGTCTTAGACTTGAGTTTTATGTAGGGTGACAGATTCAGATCTATGAACATCCTTCTACATGCTGACATCCAGTGAGACCAGCACTAGTTGTTAAAGATACTTTTATCCACTGTATAATTCTAGCTTCTTTATCAAAAATCAGGTGCACATCGGTGTTTGGTTTTACATCTGGGTTGAGGTTTCTATTAATATAGCTCTGTAGTAGAACTTTAAATCAGGGATGGTGATACCTCCAAAAGTGATTTTATTGTACCCGATTGTTTTAACTGAAGTAGAGCTCAAGGAGGAAACACAGGCATCTCGTTGGGAAGGGGAAACAGTAATAGATATTGCAAATCGACTGTATGTGGGGGCAAATTGGATGCATCAGGTTTGAGGAGACTGGAGGAAGAGAGTACTGGGAGAGACAACAGGAATTGGGGTGCATTTCAGGGAAAAAGAGTGTAATGGAAACCCCCAGGAGTCCACAATGGTAACCCAAGCTAAGAATCCTAATAGTTGTGTATATGACACTGAACTGATCATCTCATGTAATCAGGCATGACTTCCAATAGAAGGATTTGTGACCCCAACACAGCCACAAAACTTGTGACTTACAATTTGCCCTGCCTGCAAGATGTACTAGGATAAAGGTGATGCAGAAATTGTGAGAAATGACTGGTCCATATTGAGACTCATGCCATGAGATGGAATCTACGACATTGGCTGGAGAGCCAGAGACATAGGATAAAACCAAACATGAAGGAAGGAAGATAGAACAAAAGTCAGTGAAATGATTCCTAATGATATTCTGCTATACTCAGAATACCCTCTGCCACCCTGGAAGGAGACAATACCAGACAAGAGGTGTAGATGGAGTTTTAAAAGATAAAATGAGAAGAATCAAGTCATTTGAAGAGTAGGCAGGGGCCACAGAAGATAGCAGTTATGAAGTCATGAGATAGAATTGAGTTGCCCCTGAGAATTCTGAAAAGCTTGATTCATATTGCTCCTAAGACTTAGGAGACAGAAGTTGAAACATATGTGTTGTCTTCAGTTGTATTCCCCAGATTCTCATTCTTACAATGACTTCAGCTAGAAAATAAGATGTTCATTATTTTAGGAAGAATTAAACAGAGTTGAGGGGCAAGCATCAGGAGCATAAAACAGGTATAAAATCTATGCCTTTGAATGGGAATCCATAGTCAGAAGGGCTTGTGTAGTTATATGTATTTCATTTAATGTTCTGTTGTCATAGTTCTCAACAGTTTTAAAGATGAGCTCCACATTTCTACTTTGCATGTGTAAACTTTGCAGCATCCTTGGATTTGTGGATAGTGTGTGGTGTGGCAGTATCAAAGAGAGTGTAACTGTTGGGAAAAGTATAAAAAGCAAACCCTAAAACACCAGCAACTCTGGCTTCCAGAGTAAAGATTGTGAGGTAACCTTTCCCTTCACCCAAGGAAGGGTACATACCCAGGTGATTAAGCAGAGTAATTTTATAATACAATAGAATAACTCTAAATCACACACACACACACACACACACACACACACACACACACACGTATATATGTGTATGTACCATCCACTTAATATACTCCGAGGACCCCAGACAGGAAGATAATGTAGTGATGCAACAAACTATCACTTACCTTTATTAAGGATGATCATTCCTTCAGAGAGGCTAAACATGTAGGAAGGGACACAAAATAGCTCAGAGGTATTTATTCAATACAGAGAGAAGAACATAATTTAAAAAAAGAATGGTGGTACTTGCAACCTAATTTTTATAATTAGCACTCCATCATAATCTAATTTATAATTTTTGTTTTAAGAAGCAAATGAAACTAAAAAGCCAGTTTTAAGTTTTGTGTGTCACCCATAATACAAAATGTCAGGAGGTTTTAGAAAGCCTCTTGGTTTTGTTGGCCTGGCATTGCCTTGGTAAAGTGAGAGAAAATGTGAGTGTGCATGGAGCTAGGAAACCAAAACAAGTCTGTGAGACTGGCAGAGCGATGGAGAAGTGCTGCAGAGAGTGCAGAGCCCAGGGGGGTCCCCGAGGCCTGCCAGTGTATAAAGTGTTCAGATAAAGGGCTGTTCTACAGATAACATTCAATGTGAACTCCACACTTCAGAGTCTTTAAAGGGTTTCTAAATGGACTGGTGTGATAGCGCTTTACCACCAATTGCCTCTGTTCCTTGTTACTGTAACAAGTATTGATGATAGAAGTTTATTAATTTTGTTTATCCAAACCATTAATTTTATTTGCTTTCGTTCTGTATAATGAAATTTGGGTAACATGCAGTGGTAAGAAGTAATGCATGGCTATTTGGACTGAGAAAAGTGCCATAGGAGACCAGCAACTGTTTTTAGTTGAGGCTAGTCAGAAAACTTATTAAAGCAATACTCAGTTCTGTAATTCATTTTTTTTTATTTCCAAGAAGCATAATTTGGGTATTTTTAATGTTTTATGCTCTTTTCTTCAACCTTGATTAGTTGAGATTCCTATAGGACTAGCTAAAGCACCACCTACATTATTTTTACACAATGAGTTGAACTCATTTCCATTTCTAGTCAAAATAGTCAGCACTTTTAAAAATATTTGAAATTAAATATTGCACTTCTTTCAAGCTGTTATCAATTGGGTATTGTACTGTATAGTTTTAATAATTTTGATTGAAACCCTTTAACAACTCTTTGTAAATTTTAACTCATTTTTAGTTGATTTTCAGTACTATTTACATAGGAATTGATTTTTATGAATATAGTAGAAGAGATGTGCTGTATTTTGATAAAATTCACTTGTATGTGTTGTAATCTCTTAAAGAATGACAAACAGCTTCTTAAAAAAATAAAATAAAAAATAAAAAAAGAAAGCCTACTGCTAGTTCTTTCAGAAAATTAAGCTAAAATATTCTCACCATGACATATAAAATAGAATGGTGTAAAGTCTGGGGCATGAAGTGGTTAAATAGAAGAAAAGTAAAAGCAAACCATTAAAATTTAAAACGTATATAATACATAAAGAAAGAGAAATAATGTTGTGCTAAGACAAAAATCAGAAAGAGCAAACATAAATGGATGGTGGAGAATGATCAAACGAATTGTCAAGAACATTTCTCATGACAGTAGAACATGTGTGTCCTCAATACTGAAGGTGATCATTTAGGAAGGTAGTAATACACAGCAGCAACCACAGGGACAATGATGGCGTTGCTCTTCTTTAGTGATCTCAGCCTTGAATGTTTTGCTCCACTCTCCTGTGCCTTTTTCTTTTTTTTTTTAATTAATTAATTAATTTATTTATTTTTATTATGTATTTTCCTCAATTACATTTCCAATGCTATCCCAAAAGTCCCCCATACCCCTCCCCACTTCCCTACCCACCCATTCCCATTCTTTTGGCCCTGGCATTCCCCTGTATTGGGGCATATAAAGTTTGCAAGTCCAATGGGCCTCTCTTTCCAGTGATGGCCGACTAGGCCATCTTTCGATACATATGCAGCTAGAGACAAGAACTCTGGTTAGTTCATCATGTTGTTCCAACTATAGGGTTGCAGATCCCTTTAGCTCCTTGGGTACTTTCTCTAACTTCTCCATTGGGAGCCCTGTAATCCATCCAATAGCTGACTGTGAGTATCCACTTCTGTGTTTGCTAGGCCCTAGTTTCATTCACCACAGATAGGAAGGGCCAGGCCACTACAAAGAAGCAATTCCATCCTATCTATCATGTTGAGCTAAAGAGTTTTGGGGGACTTAGAAGAACACGAGAGACAAAAAGCAGTTGCATACCAATAGGACTAAACTTGTGTGGTTGACAACTCATAAAAATTGAACCATTGAGTTATCTGTGCAACTTAATCAGAAGTAAACAAGAACAGAAAGCCAGAAAGAAGAAAATTATTTCAGTCAGTATTATTTATGAAGATGGCACAATGTAGTACAATAAACAGCTGAAAATGATAGTGTTTACCATAGATAGATAAATGATTCTTATTTGTATCTTTGTTTTGAGATGTAGTCTTACTGGGTTTTCTTGCCTCTTCAGACACTCATGCTGCAGGCTCCACTGGCCTTTAAAACAGAGAATTGCCTGTGCCTCCCAAGTGCTGAAATTAAAGGTGTTTATCCCTGTTCTATGCATGATAAATGTCATCTTAAGATTAAAAATTAACTTTAAAGAGACTTAATATTAGGAATATTTTTCATTGACCAGAGTTCTTATAATGCTAGCAAGGAAATAGTTGATTGCAGAATATGATCTATGATTGCATTAAGGTTTTTAAGATGCATGTTCTCTAGCTTACTGTTATATTGGCCTGCTGGATGTGGTTCAAATTGTCCTAAATAATGTGGTATCTATATTAATGAAAATACTCAAATGTGTGACTCCATTGTCTATTCTTCCCACAGTTGACCCTCATCAACACGACAAGAGTGAAACAAAGAAATAATGTTCTTCACTTACTACCATTTTTAATGGCTGTTTTGTTCTTAAAGGAGTTAAAGGAAGGATGGAAGTTTTCTAAAACATGAGCAATAGTCAAAGACTTTCTCTAGAAGGGTCAACTCATGAAACAGGAGTTTCTGTGATGTGAAATTGAAACATAAAGTCTTACAGGCAAATTTCAAAATGAAAGGAACTCTTGTTTCCACAATCCGTTAGGACCTTGTTTATAGCACTTTGTGTTATAATAAAAGGCTGAAGGAAGTCTACCAGTTAAAATAGCATGTAACCATTCAGTGCTATGATCTATAGCATCATGAAAAATAAGAGAGATATAGGGATGTTTCTAGAATGAATTCCAATATATGGAACTAAGATAAACAAACAAAAAACTGGAACAGAACAGAGCAAGTGACAGAACGAGTATGTGATATACCCATCTCTACATGATCCTGTTCTGAAGGCTTCATGGTGATTGCTTTTGGATACAAGCACTGAGTCCAGAATCTTGGGGTAAAAGGATCAGATTTGATTTTCAATAGTGTGAATGTTTATGTTATGGTCAAGTTATATAATGTACAAATTATATATTTAGAAGAATGTAGCTTACAACCAATATACTGTATTGTTCCAATTTATCAGCAATCCATACTTTTGTTTTAGAAGACTCACTATGCCCGGCAGTGGTGGCACATGCCTTTAATCCCAGCACTTGGGAGGCAGAGGCAGGCAGATTTATGAGTTTGAGGCCAGTCTGGTCTACTAAGTGAGTTCCAGGACAGCCAGAGCTGTATGGAGAAACCCTGCCTTGAAAAAACAAACAAACAAACAAACAAACAACAATAACAACAAAAACAAAACAAAAAAGACTCACTAAATTTAAATCTCACTATGATTTAGATCTGGAAATTTTACACCAGGGCTCTGTGCTTAGGAAACCAACACATTAAGAACAAACATAGACCTCTGCTCAGGGATTCTGATTTT
Source organism: Mus caroli (assembly GCF_978045245.1). NCBI lineage: Eukaryota > Metazoa > Chordata > Mammalia > Rodentia > Muridae > Mus > Mus caroli. The sequence continues at coordinate 12,046,876 of NW_028227275.1, read as the reverse complement.
GATCTTCTGTGTAAAAGCTGGGCATATTTACAATTTTAGTTAAGTAATCTATGAAATGGGGATAATGATGGCCATTCCACTTCACAGTTTGATGTGATAAAGAGACAAGGTCAAGTAGACGGCCAGGCCTTGTGTACTGAGAAGAGTGGCTATTCCTGTGTGACACACTTTAGGACTGACAATAACAATGGCTGAGAACTCGAGGCTGTCTCTGAACACTTATGCTACCTGACCTTAAGGGCTGGTAAGTATGAACGCAGGAGTCTTAAATATAGACTCTGAAGTGAGTTCTCTTGTGGTCCCTTTTTCAAAGAAGATACTGAGATTCAGGCAGGTAAAGGAAGTGCCCAAGTCTCCCATTATTAAGGGTGCTGCTGGATTCTCTGCTCCACTGTCAGCTGTGCCTCTGATCTGTCAGTAAGAGCTCACGTCTAATGAAGCTCCTGAAACACAGACAGACTTGCTGGCAACTAATGTGGATTTTCCATCCTTTGTCAAGGAAGAAAGCTTTGTTCTGTTTTTGAAATTGTTCAGTCAAGTATTGCCTTTTTTTCCTTGCAAGTTTTCTCAAGTTTCTACTCTAATTCCTCTTTAAAATTACCACTGCCCATCACCACCAGTGTACCATACAATCTGCAGGGAATAAATCACAAAGTTATACATGTATAAGTTGAGAGTAACTGACTCAGAAGCTGACAACATCTATTTTTGTTCTGTTTCAGCTCCAGCAGATGGCTTCAGAATTAACTCACGTAAGAAATTAACCTGATACACAGAATAGCAGCATCTCAGGGCTGGGAGGGACTGGGGGGATTTCACAACTATTCAATCACAGTGAAAAGTAGGAGTTTAGCAGAGAGAAGAGCATAAAATTAAGTGTGATCTTTGAGGTTTTGGTTTAAGCAGGTAAGATTCTCTAAGATGAGTTTCAGGCTAAAGGCAACATGGTTGGGCTATCACGGAAGCAGCAACCATCCTTACTTTTCTGCTTTAGGTGCCTTTATGTCCTTAAAAAAGTAGTTTACATCTCCAGGTTACACTTCCCAGTCTGTAAAAACTAAAATGGGGGGAGAAGGTGCTTTGTAAAACCCTTTCTGAGGTTGTTCCCCCACTACCACCACCACTCATCTTGATACTGTTGTTGTTTTATCAGTATCTCCACATGAATATTATCAATTTGTGTTGGGGATGGGGATTGAAGTAGAGCCTGAATAGTTTACAGATTGGAATAAAGACTTATCTGTATAGCTAGCCATTTAGGAAGCCCAGGCATGAGCAGGATTGAAAGACCAGCCGAGGCAACTTAGTAAGAGCCAACATCAAAATACAAAAATAAAAAAAATGCAAAGTAAAAAGTCTGGGGCTATGGCTTTGTGTTGGATTACTGCACAAAGCCAAGATGTGCGGGGCTGTTGGGCTACAGGAAAGATCTAGATTAAGCATTAGTTGTACTGTTATGTCTTCATGTTCTCAGCCTCAAAAAGTACATGCAGCAGAGATACTGTCTAAGCTCTTCCTTGCTCACAGAGAAGATGGGTGCAAACTCAGAGCTCCTTCTTGAAACACATTCCAATTCTGAACTCCCCTGACTGCATTTACGCAGCATTTCGTGTTTTTATCACGTACAGGGATGTGCAGTTTAAAATGATGCTCTGTGATGCTTCAGTGACTTCTAGTAGAATAAATGCAAATAAATGTAGATTTCTGTTATTATCAGCTTCATCAAAACAAACAGGCAAAGGCAAGAGCATTATTAGAATTTGATAAGAGTGGAGATTTGAATGATTTCCCCAGAGAGTTGGGGGAAGAGCTCATCTTGTTCCATTTCCTATAGAAGAGAAGCATCAATTGTGTTTTGTGGAATAACCTGTATATACCACCTGTCAGTCTCCCTCCCAAACCCCCACCTTCAGATTTTTTTCCTCCCCATAGCTACTTACTGGTTTCTCAAATGTGATTTCAATAAATGGTATACTTGAAATAAAAGTATTTGGACATAAAGAGGTAAGAGGAAGGATGGGTAACATAATAAAGCATCATCAGAAAAATAGCCAATGGGGGTATGAGTGGCCAAGCCTGATCATGGCAAATAATAACCCGGGGCTATTGGTTGGAAAGTAGTCAAAGTAGCCAAAGAGAGTTGATATTTGCCCAGTGCTAATGCTATTAAGGCTTATTATAAATATACACATTTTGTGTCTTTTATTTGAGAACTAAATGATCTAAGGTGAGTAGAAACCCCCAATTAATATTAATTTCTACAACAAAAGCTATATCCTTTGTTTTGCTGAGATACCAGCAACCAGATGAGAAATCATGTCTCCAAAACTCTACATTCTTAAGTCCCTACCAGTATAAAAGGGTACATCTAAAATGAAATGCAATCTAATTGTACTTCAAAACACAATAGGATTTCAAAAGCAACTCCATATCCCAATGGGAAGTTTTGGGGTGATTTCTCACATCTTTATTATTGACAATCTCAGGAAGTCCTGAAGAGCATCATTTCATACTGATTTGTCTTAGTGCTGTCATGGGACATCATTGAGAATAAGATGATTCGCTTTAGTTCTGCGCTTAATTACTGAGTCGGAGGGTCTGGATTCTGGTTTCTGGGTTTGAGGCTCTATGAGTCAAAGTTCTCTAGTGAAGGAGTCATTCCCCTGGGCAGCTCATCTCAATCTGCAAAATACTTCAGAATCCCTTAGAGGAGTTGTTAAAGCTGATTGCTGGTTTCCACCCCAAGAATTCCTGCCTCTCTCTGAAGTGAAGGTGAAAATTTACATTACTAATGAGTTCTTAGGTGATGCAAATCTGGGTACCTAGGTGAGAATCTCTGCAAAGAGGAAATGGGAACTAGCTATCTACAAGCACTTTCTCTGCCTACCTGCTTTGCTCCTTTGCAAATCCCAGTTTGCAGAGCTGGACTCTCTCTCTCTCTCTCTCTCTCTCTCTCTCTCTCTCTCTCTCTCTCTCTCTCTCTCTCTCTCTCTCTCTCTCTCTCTCTCTCTGGGATAGTTCACTGCAGAAGTCCTTGGTGGGCAGCACTTTCTTCTACCAATCTTTCTAATGGAACTTCAAATCTCTGGTGTGGCTGGATACTCTCTTATTGTTCTCTGTGCTCCACCAAAGCATCTGCACTCATAGTAAACTGTCATACCTCTGAAAACAAAGACTCAGCCTGAAACAATCCCCACAGCTGATTTTTTGCCTCTGGCACTTCACAGAACTTACCCAGAACCCCTCAGTCTGGGCTCCTCTGGGACCCTCTTTGCTCAGACCTTCCTGCCTGAGGGGATAGAAAGTAACAGGGCTTATTAGTTGTGTAACACATTCAGTCTCAGGGCAATTTCACCAAGTTGCCCTTTCAAGCTTTGGTGAAGCAGATATCCTTAGGTTCTCTGGAAAGAGAATAAGTTTAAAGAGTCTGGGGGAAAGGCAGACAAAAATCTTTGTAGATGGAAGAGTGCAGAAGGCAGGAACAAGGATTCATGTTAGAATAGAAGGGAGATCTAGTTTGCCTCTTAAATAATTTAAACTAATGATTGAACCAATAAAGTGTTGCCGCATATAGCTTGCCAATGCACTCTTTGGGGATGTTCCCCTTTGGAAGAGAAACAGAATAATAAGAGACAGAGGAGAAGCAGGCCTGGATCCTGGCATTTTTCTCTTCTACTCTTCACATTTCTTTAAGTCTATAGATTTGTTTGGTTTTGTCTCCTTTTTAAAACTAGAATTCTTTCTACGTTTTAACCAATAACCTTACTTTATGATTAGTCTAGGATCTACATTCATAACTAAACCTGCTTTAGTGACCTCTGACACTCCAAGTGTATGGAGCTGTAAACTCAATCCCAGCTGCCTGGCTCTCTTCCTATTCATACCTCAATAAAGTCTTTGTAATACCCTAGCAGACAGTGTAAATTTTCTATTGCTGTGATAGGACAACATAACCAAGTGAACCTTGTGGAAGGGAAGAAATTATTTGGGGCTTACAGTTTTAGACATGTAAAGTGTCTGACCAGTATTGCAGGGAGTAGAGCAATAGGCAGCCAGGCAGAGGGTAGAGCAGTAACTGAAAACTCACATCTTGAGACATAACTGTGAGGTGAGGAGGGGTGTCTGGGAATAGCAGGAGAATTTTAAACCTTAGTGGACCTCCTCCAACCTAATGCTTCTCAGAGAGTCCCAACAACTAGGGAACAAGTATGCATACATATGAGCCTGTGAGAGCCATTCTCATTCAAACCACCACACTGCCATCTTTCTTAAATCCCATGTGTACTACTCTATGGATCTTGCAGTATTGTTTTAGTTGGTGTTTCTCATCCTGTCTGAAACACTCTTTAGAACACCTTTGCTCATTGTTGATTTCTCTCCTCCTCTCTCTTCATGTTGCCTGTGAAGTTATCACTCCTGCTGAAGACAACAGGATGATATTTATTAGATGTCATGGTTAAAGGTTTAGCAGTATCTGTGGGTCTCTAATTGTGTTGTGTGTGTTAGGATTATAGCTTCCTTTTATGAAACCCTTTATGAAAGAGGGCTTGATCTTGTTTACCTTCCAGTTTAATAAAGACAAGTAGAGTGTTTGCTCTTTGGTGAGTATGAAATGTACAAGCATAATTTGCTGACTTCTTCAAATCCTTAATTCCATGTTCTTCTGCCCATGGACCCTATACATAGTAATTGTAATAAGTTATTTCAATGTGTCACTGGAGTTACTCTGTAGTTAATCACATACTTGCCTAAACCTTACATGAAAATGTTCAGAGATGTAAGATACACGTGAGTAAGCAGGACTTATAATTGGTAGATTAGAATACCCAGGCTCTACCTCACTTTAAAAAGTGTTCTTTCTTACTAACTCCACCCTGGTTCTAGATTAGATTCTCAGGAAACTTAGAAAATATGATTTTTTTCCCAAGGTCACATTGCATGCTACCTTCTGAAGAGATAATTTAAACTACATTAAATTAATCATTCCTTTATGTTGCATGTAGGTAGCAAACCCCAGGAGATCAATCTTTCTAGCATTTGGGCAGCATTTGTGCTGGTGAATTCCAGTCCCAAATTGAGGGCTTGAGCTCTCTGCTGGCTTTTGTTGCTTTCACTCCTAACAAAGCCTCTCCCATATGACATATGAGGTGATGATAATTTAGATCTTTTCACTGGCTGAGATGAATCTATTTTAAACGAATAGGGATTTTTATAATGCTACTGCCTTTTGGGTTTGCAAAGGAGAAATTGCCTAGAACACCCTGCTTGCTACTCTCATGGGAGACAGGGCCTTATGATTATTTATAAGAAGTTCCTGCAACTGCTTTAACTAACAACATTTTAATTTAATGCAATTCGTATTTCCATATTTATTGTGCTCCTATCATGTTTTATGAAGAGTGTGAACATGGAAACTAGATGTAACTGATACTTAGTTTGTATGTAAAGCGTATTTCCCTTAAGAAGTTCTCCTGCTGAGCACAAATATAAAAGAAGTACAAATAAATTAAACTCTATGATAGGACCCTGGAGTGGCCCAGCCCAGCTGAGAAACCTGTCCCCTTTACTCTCCACTCAGAGATTTCTTTGCAGAAACAACCTGATTATAACCAAATCCCCTTGGAAAATTGAGGGATTTTTTTTTTCTCTCTTTCAGACTTCCTAATCTGGCTCAGTTCAGAGCCATGGCTCCCTCCAAATAGAACCAAAGGCACTATTCCAATTCTGCTACTTTCCTGCCCAAGGAGAGATTTGGAAGGCAGAGAAATGAGAAGAAAAACAGTGTTGTAGGGGCCAGCCCATCCATCTTAAAATTGGCATCAGGAAGAATCTGATTTGTAAAGAGGAGGCTCTTTATCTTGTATAGTATCCAGGCAGGGACCATTAGAGAGATTAGAAGGAAAATATGCTTGGGTTTCAGAGACATTCAATGGTAAAAAGGGATGTACCAAGGTAGAGCTACAAATAATAATATCAGTTTTCACTTAGTGATTACCTAAGACAATGGTGAGAAATGAATACTGAATGCTGGTTTTACTGTAGGGTGACATTTTCTACTTATTGTATATACAAGAATTTTATAGTTATTCCACATGGTGGTTGTCTTCATCTTCAAAATTAAAACCCAATGTTCCTTTTCATTTTTAGAATATGGATATTTGTAGATATGAAGCAATAATCTTATTTTTCCCTTCATTGAGAATCTTTTCTTTCTGTGACTCGAGGAGAAAACACCCTGTATATTTTTTCCATATGAAAAAATACGTTCAAAATAGACATGGGAGGTAAAAAATTCTTTAGTTGAACTTATTATTTCTAGATTAATGTGTATGGTTAAATGTGGTATGTGTGTGTACTGTGGTAGTTGTCCTCTTTTTCCTCCTTCCTTGTATACCAGGCTGGAAGGATAAAGTGGAGTTCAATCTGGGTGGGTCTGTAGGATCATGGTCCAGCTGGGAGTGAGTGTCAGTGGGGAGGAACCCTTCTCAGAGGGGATTTTAACAAAACAACTCTATTAGACAATTTTAGCTTGTGCTCATACTTTTTTTTTGAGTGGGCTTCTATGCATACACTTTATTGGGGGACACAAGGACTCTATATATGAACCTTGAAGAATGAGATTTCAGGGTGAATGAAATCATTGGCTGGAGTTTAAAGTACAGTGAATACCTCATTTATATGGAGAGATATTCCGGAACCCCAGGTTCTTGCTGGGCAGGTTCTTATTGGGAAAGAGGAAGCTGAACTTGAGTTTCCAAGGACTATGTGATATTCTTCAGGTAGAAGTTTGTGAGCTTGGCTCCCCATATCAAGCAGAGAAGAGGAAGTCCTGCTAGAAAAAAGAAGTCCTTCATTTTGTGAGGAGACATAGGCTTAGTGCTGAGGTGCAACAGTTAAAGATCATTTCCAATATCTTCAAGATATTTGTTTTATAGAGTAGACAGGTGAAACAAAATATTTCTAGTTTATTTAAATTTCTATATTTGAGGCAGAAATGTAAGACACAATAGTAGAAGTGATAGGCCATGCCAGGGCCTGGCAAATTCAGAAATGGATGCTCAGTCATATATTGGATGGAACACAGGGCCCCCAATGATGGAGCTAGAGAAAGTACCCAAGGAGCTAAAGAGGTCTGCAATCCTGTAGGAGGAACAACAATATGAAATAATCAGTTCCCCCCTCCCCCCAGAGCTTGTGTCTCTAGCTGCATATGTAGCAGAGGATGGCCTAGTAGGCCATCAATGGGAGGAGAGGCCCTTGGTCTTGTGAAGATTATATGCCCCAGTACAGGAGAATGCCAGGGCCAGGAAGCAGGAATGGGTGGGCTGGGGAGCAGGGCAACGGAGAGGATATAGGGGACTTTTGCGAGAGCATTTGAAATGTAAATGAAGAAAATATCTAATAAAAAATCTGTGTGTCTCTTGGTAATCTCCACTGTTAGAATAAATCCAATTTCAAATTCCTATGGGAGGCTGAGTCCAAAGCACTCTCTTCCCAAGAACATTAAGAACATGATAGCTGCACTTCTGGAATAGCCTGAAATGTTCAAAGCCAGCCTTACTACCCGTTCACATCACATGGTAGCATGTTCTAAGTGCCAAATAAAAGAAAGAAAAACAAAAATGAATACAAATTATCTATCTTGGTCCAGGAATTCCTTTGTAACAACCTAGATCTTCCTCTCACACTGAAGGGTCATTTTGTCATCCGTGTAGCCATAACAGAGAAACAAAAACCAAAGGAAGGTAACAATCAAGCTTTAAGTGGCAGAGGTAGGGACTGAAATCAAGCACATTTGACCCTAGGCTCTTTCAGCCTCTTACTAAACCGCTCCAAGTAGTTCAGGGAGAAATGGAGAAGAGAAGACCAGAAAGATGTCTCAGAACTTCAGGAAAAAAGGTAGAAGTTTGGATATGAAAGGAAAATGGAAATAGGAAACTGAAAGAGCAGAGTGGGGATCACCCAATAGCAAGAAGGTTTAAAAACATGAGCATGAGGAACAACCTGGGAAAGAGAATGACCATGTGGTTGGGACAGAAACTTTATAGGAAATGTAATGTAAGAGAAACGATATACCAGATTACATTTTTCATATAGGTAATGCTTAGAATTTTATCCTGCAAGTTTAATTGTGTTTTTCCACAAGGTTGATATCATTGGAAGATGTGAAATTTATAACTAGATGGTTGGCAGACCAACATTGGATTGGTCAGGATGGACAGGAAGCTCTCAGGAGGTAACATTTAGCTAAAATGTGGAAGAAAACTGTCACTTGCAAATGCAGGGTATACCCCAGTAAAAGAAGCAAATAAGCAAACAAATAAGGGAAGATCACCATATGTGCTGAACCCCAGACCATGGAAGACTGGCAATGGTGGGCAAACAGGTACCGGTGACTGTATGTGTATCTGTGGGCTAGCTTAAGAACTTCAGTTTTGGTTGTGGTAAAAGAAAGAAAGACAGAAAGAAAAAAAAGAAAGGGAAGGAAAGAAATGAGTGAAAGAAAGGAAGAAAGAGAGAGAGAGAAAGAAGAAAGAAAGAAAGAAAGAAAGAAAGAAAGAAAGAAAGAAAGAAAGAAAGAAAGAAAGAAAGGAAAGAAAAAGAAAGAAAGGAAAGAAAGAAAGAAAGAAAGAAAGGAAAGAAAGAAAGAAAGAAAGAAAGAAAGAAAGAAAGAAAGAAAGAAAGAAAGAAAGAAAGGAAGAAAGAGGAGGAAAGAAAGAAAGGGGAGGAAAGAAAGGAAGGAAGGAAGGAAGGAAAGAAGGAAGGGAGGGAGGGAGGAAGGAAGGAAGGAAGGAAGGAAGGAAGGAAGGAAGGAAGGAAGGAAGGAAGGAAGAGAGAAAGGAAGAAAGAAAGGAAGAAGGAAAGCAGAGAAAGAGGAAAAGAGAAATGAGAAGCCAATGAAAGGATGTGAGACAAAATGGCAAATAATCGATACTGCCTATGTGCTGGTGAGAGTATTAAAATGAATGTCAACTTCATTCTGGTCAAATGAATTGATTAATTCTGGAAAGGATGAAAATGTCCCAAACAACAGGAGATGGGAGTAAGGATGGAGGAACTATGTGGGATTTAAGATAAATGCTGAGGATAGATTGTTTTTTGCTTGCTCATAAATTTAATGTTGGCAGTAAGAGAGCAGGGGATATCCGTGAAGACTTCCTTGAATGACCCCAGTGTTCATTTTTTAATATATTGTGTTAAAGACCACAAGGCAAAGCAGTGTAGCAGCCATAATGTGTTAATGTGTTTTCATCTTTCATTTAAGATGAGCACATTTGGCTAGTAGTTCTCAAACCAAGGTCCAAAGCTTTGTTTCTTTGTTTACTTGCTGCTGATCTAGCCCTTAGAACAATGCTAGTCCTGAGACCTAGGGAGATTACAAGAGATAATATAAACCATCTAGCTACATCTCAATTTTAGGTCAAAGAATTGTCTTCAGTGCAAAGTCAAAAAATAGTTTTCAACATTTTATATTTTACATTTATAAGTATATATTTTATGCATTTCCATTAAAATGTGTCATCAGATGAGTATCTTGTAATCTAGATGAAATTTCTAGAATATATTTAGCTGAATAGAGTACACACTTAACTAGATGCTCTGGGCATTTTATCTACTAAATCTGACAGCCCACCAGGAGATTGACCACTTCATCATCACCTGACCTTGAAGCAAACTCCACTCTTGGGTTCCTCTTTCTTTGTAAAGAAGCAAAGATTTATAATTTACTTACTGAGTCTTATTCACTCAACATTTAGTATATACCGGAATTTCTCTCTCTCTCTCTCTCTCTCTCTCTCTCTCTCTCTCTCTCTCTCTCTCTCTCTCTCTCTCTCTTTCACACACACACACACACACACACAAATCATTTCCTTTTCTGTTGGTGGTTTGGAGAACTTTTATAGCAGCATATATGCATATGTGGAAGTGTGCATGAGTGTGACTGTGTATTTGTGTATCTGTGAGCAACTCTGCTATTCTCCCCTTGGCATCTATTGGCTTCAATAATGTTTAACTACTTCTTATTTTCTCTTATTCTTACCATTCAAATAACTTCATAACACCTTCTTTCCTATGTAAACTAAAATATATACCAATCAAATCCATTTAGTGTTATGTAGAGGACATACATTATATCATTAACAAGAACAAATAATATAAAATACCTTGGTATGACTCTAACTAAGGAAGTGAAAGATCTGTATGATAAGAACTTCAAGTCTCTGAAGAAAGAAATTAAAGAAGATCTCAGAAGATGGAAAGATCTCCCATGCTCATGGATTGGCAGGATCAACATTGTAAAAATGGCTATCTTGTCAAAAGCAATCTACAGATTCAATGCAATCCCCATCAAAATTCCAACTCAATTCTTCAATGAATTAGAAAGAGCAATCTGTAAATTCATCTGGAATAACAAAAAACCTAGGATAGCAAAAACTCTTCTCAAGGATAAAAGAACCTCTGGTGGAAACACCATGCCTGACCTAAAGCTGTACTACAGAGCAATTGTGATAAAAACTGCATGGAACTGGTATAGTGACAGACAAGTAGGCCAATGGAATAGAATTGAAGACCCAGAAATGAACCCACACACCCATGGTAACTTGATCGTTGACAAGGGAGCTAAAACCATCCAGTGGAAAAAAGACAGCATTTTCAACAAATGGTTTGGCACAACTGGTGGTTATCATGTAGAAGAATGCAAATTGATCCATTCCTATCTCCTTGTACTAAGGTCAAATCTAAGTGGATTAAGGAACTCCACATAAAACTAGAGACACTGAACTTATAGAGGAGAATTTGGGGAAAAGCCTCGAAGATATGGGCACAGGGGAAAAATTCCTGAATATAACAGCAATGGCTTGTGCTGTAAGATCAAGAATTGACAAATGGGACCTCATAAAATTGCAAAGCTTCTGTAAGGCAAAAGACCCTGTCAATAAGACAAAAAGGCCATCAACAGATTGGGAAAGGATCTTTACCTATTGAAAATCAGATAGGGGATTAATATCTAATATATATAAAGAACTCAAGAAGGTGGACTCCAGAAAATCAAATAACCCCATTAAAAAATGGGGCTCAGAGCTAAACAAAGAATTCTCACCTGAGGAATACCGAATGGCTGAGAAGCACCTGAAAAAATGTTCAACATCCTTAATCATCAGGGAAATGCAAATCAAAACAACCCTGAGATTTCACCTCACACCAGTCAAAATGGCTAAGATCAAAAATTCAGGTGACAGCAGATGCTGGCTAGGATGTGGAGAAAGAGGAACACTCCTCCATTGTTGGTGGGATTGAAAGCTTGTACAACCACTCTGGAAATCAGTTGGCAGTTCCTCAGAAAATTGGACATAGTACTACCGGAGGATCCCGCAATAACTCTCCTGGGCATATATCCAGAAGATGTTCCAACTGGTAAGAAGGACACTTGCTCCACTATGTTCATATCAGCCTTATTTATAATAGCCAGAAGCTGGAAAGAACCCAGATGCCCCTCAATAGAGGAATGGTTACAGGAAATGTGGTACATTTACACAATGGAGTACTACTTAGCTATTAAAAAGAATGAATTTATGAAATTTCTAGGCAAATGGATGGACCTGGAGGACATCATCCTGAGTGAGGTAACCCAATCACCAAAGAACTCACATGATATTTACTCACTGATAAGTGGATATTAGCCCAGAAACTTAGAATACCCAAGATACAAGATACAATTTACAAAACACATGAAACTCAAGAAGAAAGAAGACCATTGTGTGGACACTTTACCCCTTCTTAGAATTGGGAACAAAACACCCATGGAAGGAGTTATAGAGACAAAGTTTGGAGCTGAGACAAAGTGATGGACCATCTAGAGACTGCCATATCCAGGGATCCATCCCATAATCAGCTTCCAAATGCTGACACCATTGAATACACTAGCAAGATTTTGCTGAAAGGACCCAGATATAGCTGTCTCTTGTGAGTCTATGCCAGGGCCGAGCAAACACAGAAGTGGATGCTCACAGTCATCTATTGGATGGATCACAGGGCCCCCAGTGGAGGAGCTAGACAAAATACCCAAGGAGCTGGGGGGATCTGCAACCCTATAGGTGGAACAACAATATGAACTGAGCAGTACCCCCCGGAACTTGTGTCTCTAGCTGCATATGTATCAGAAGTTGTCCTACTCGGCCATCAGTGGAAAGAGAGGCCCATTGGTCATGCAAACTTTACATGCCTCAGTACGGGGGAATGCCAGGTCCAAGAAGTGGGAGTGGGTGGGTAGGGGAGTGGGGGGGGGAGGGTATGGGGGACTTTTGGGATAGCATTGGAAATGTAAATGAGGAAAATACCTAATAAAAATATTTAAAAAAAATAAACCAATAGCAGGGATCGTGGACAAAGAACAGTGGTATAATAGTGCTTGGCTGTCATAAATGAATCCTTGAATTTGAAACTCAGTGCTAAAAGTTGTAGTCACTGGGGTGGTGGTGGGGTGTCATCAAAAATAAGATAAAGGGAGGTCCAGGTTAGTTGACACTGCTCGTCTTCCTATGGGGTTGCCATCTCTTTGAGGGCCTTCAATCCTTACCAAGTCTTCCATAGGGGTCCAGTGTTTTTTTCTGGGGGTATGTGCATCTGTCTCAGTCAACTTCTGGGTAGAGTGTCTCAGACGGCTGCTATGCTATGCTCCTGTCTGCAAGCACAACATAGCAACATTAATCGTGTGAGGAATTGGTATCTGCTCATTGGGTGGGACTCAAAATGGTCCAGTCACTGGTTGGCCATTCCTTCAGTCTGTGCTCCATCTCTGTCCCTGCATTTCTTTTAGATTGGACCAATTTTGACTCAAAAGCTTTATAGGTAGGTTGGTGCCCCCATCCCTCCACTGGGGGTCCTGTTTGGCAAATGGAGGTAGTCTCTTCCGGTTCCATATCCCCACTGTTGGAAACCCCCAGAATTTCAGAACATCTAAATATGTATTAGGAGGAAAATGGTAAGATATACGAGGGGATATTTGGATAAGAGGTAGTTAAGTGAGACCGATTTATGTTCTCTTTGTATGTTCCATACAATACAAGCACAGTTAAATATGTTTTTCTCCAAGAGTCAAGTGAAAATTAAAAAGTAAAGAAATGTAGTGGAGATTACTGTAAAAAGATTATGCTATTTATACAAAATGGATCAAATCTGAACAAGGAGAAGAAAATAGAGCTATGAAATGAAATTGTATAATTTATACATCTATATAATTCATGGATAAATGCAGTTAGAAGTAAAAGGTTTAAAAGAATAATTCCAAATTCATAGAATAGGTGAGTGACCAATTAAAATGGGTGCAGGAAAATTTAGTTTTCTATCTACTTGAGAAATGGAAATTTTTAGCAAATCAATTCTCTCTGTTCTATTTTATAAATGTACTTAAAATTCTGTTGTGGTTGGTGTTGATGTTGCTATGTATTCCTTCTTTTTCTTCCCCAAATTTTCACAACTAAACTTTTTATGCAAATTTCCTTTGTGTTTACCTATTATGCCTTTTCTGTTGGAAATGCAGTCAAGAATACCATTACTATGATACATACTGTGAGTTACCTGATTCTGTTAGGTTCCTTCTGGTGTTGGGAATCTCTCAAACTTTCCTTATTTTTACTGACCTTGTACTCTGTCCTCCTTTGTTACTCTGAGGACAAGGTTGAAACTACATGTCTTTTTAGAAGGAAAGCCGGATAAGTAAGGGTGAATTTTCATGACAGAATGTCAGGAGTCCCTGCTATTGTTGTGACTTGTTACTGCTGTATTGAACTTAATCACTCTGCTGAAGTGGAGTGTACCAAGATCCACCAACTGCAAATGTATGGGGATTTTCTTCCCTGTTGTGCTCTGGAAGAAAGGTATGACACACAACTTATCCTTATGAAGTGAGGAAATATGTTCTATATTTTTACATAGAATATTTATGTAAGTTATTTCAGACTTATATGTGTGAAATAATTGTTCCCTCTCCCTAGTTTTTCATTTATGCAGTACTTTATATATGTCACCATAGACTTGTGGATATTTATTTTATATCAGTAGGCTGTCTTAGTAATTGCACTATTTATATTGCTTAACCAAATGTTACACTGGACAATTTATAAACAATGGTCTCTTGTCTCTTCTAGTTCTTGAGGGTAGAAAAATCCAAGTTCAGAGAAGTGGCAGAATTAATTGTTTATCCTCAGACATTGATGATATACAAGGGCTAGTTATATTGCTGCAGCCTCTTTTATGAGGTGTTATTCCTTTTATGATAGAGGACCATTGTGACATCACTGTTTCTTGATGGATTGAATCCTCTTCAAGAACATACTCAGATCAGTTAAAAATCTGCTTGCACATTGCCCTTGGCTTACTATAGGTGGGTGTCCCTTAGCCTAAACTCATTTAAACTCAAATTTATTACTCAATACAAAAGATGGTTATTCCAGTTCACCTTGTTCTACATGCAAGTTCACCTGTATCTATGTAACTAAACCTGAGCCAAATGATGTCTTTAATCCAAGATCATTATAGCGACAGTCACTGAGCATTTACTCTGATCTTCCACACTGTCATCCTACAGCAACCATTTCATTTAATGTATAATACAATTATATATGTCTAGCGATACTGAAATTGTTAACATGTGTCTCCATGGGAAACAATTTTATAATGTAAAGCACAGCGTTTAGATAAACAGTGTATTTTCTGTTTATTTTCACAGACTCTATTTCCAAGGTCAGCGTTTTTCACTCATCAGTCAGGCTGTGCATTCCAGCTGGCAATCGCTCAACCTACTAAATTGTATTTTTAATTTGCAAACATAGAAGTTCCTCTATGAGGTTTAATGTCCTGTGAGTTTTTACAAAGTCAAGCGTCATGCATCTATAATGACAGCATCAAGCAGGAAAGAGGCAACACCTTAGTGCTTTTCTTCTGCTTCAACTATTCTACATTCCTCTGCCCTTCTTCCCAAACCCCAACCACCAATGTATTTAGCATCACCACATTTCTACCTTTTACTGATTATCATACAATTGCAATCACCAATTTATCTAACCTCTCAGACCTTTTTCATCTGACACTATTTAAGATCCATCCTTCACTTTTCTTGTGAGTCAAAACATTGAGTGTTTGAATGATTGGTAGTGTAGTGCGTAAACCAATCTCTGGCCCTTGATAGATCATTTAGAAATTGTTGGCTATTGTTGGCTATTGTTGGCTATTCTTCACTGCATGAGTCTTCTATTGTTTATCTATTCACTAATTTAAACACAGCTAGATTTTTTTCTAGTTTGAGACACTTGTGAATAAAACTTAAGTATGGGTGTAAAAGTTGTTGTATGGATATAAGTTTTCAGATCAGATGAGTGATTATCAAGGAGTCTGATTGCCGATAATTTAATATTTCCAACAAACTGTTTTCCAATATATTGGCCCTGCAATTTTTTTTATTTACAGTAGCAGTGATTTGATTTATGTGACTTCACATCTTCACAGCCAACATTATTATCTTTTTATTAATTTTTGGCATACTACTAGGCACATTTTTTTTTAATTTTTAATATTTTTATTACATATTTTCCTCAATTACATTTCCAATGCTATCCCAAAAGTCCCCCATAGCGCCCCCCACTTCCCTACCCACCCATTCCCATTCTTTTGGCCCTGGCATTCCCCTATATTGGGGCATATAAAGTTTGCAAGTCCAATGGGCCTCTCTTTCCATTGATGGCCGACTAGGTCATCTTTCAATACATATGCAGCTAGAGACAAGAGCTGCGGGGTTCTGGTTAGTACATCATGTTGTTCCAACAATAGGGTTGCAGATCCCTTTAGCTCCTTGGGTACTTTCTCTAGCTTCTCCATTGGGAGCCCTGTGATACATCCAATAGCTGACTGTGAACATCCACTCCTGTGTTTGCTAGGCCCCGGCATCGTCTCACAAGAGACAGCTATATTTGGGTCCTTTCAGCAAAATCTTGCTAGTGTATGCAATGGTGTCAGCATTTAGAAGCTGATTATGGGATGGATCCCTGGATACGGCAGTCTCTAAATGGTCCATCCTTTCATCACAGCTACGAACTTTGTCTCTGTAACTCCTTCCCTGGGTGTTTTGTTCCCAATTCTAAGAAGGTGCACAGTGTCCACACTTTGGTCTTCATTCTTTTTGAGTTTCATGCGTTTAGCAAATTGTATCTTATATCTTGGGTATCCTAAGTTTTGGGCTAATATCCACTTATCAATGAATACATATTGTGTGAGTTCTTTTGTGATTGTGTTACTTCACTCAAGATGATGCCCTCCAGGTCCATCCATTTGGCTAGGAATTTCATAAATTCATTCTTTTTAATAGCTGAGTAGTACTCCATTGTGTAAATGTACCATAATTTCTGTATCCATTCCTCTGTTGAGGGACATCTGGGTTCTTTCCAGCTTCTGGCTATTATAAATAGGGCTGCTATGAACATAGTGGAGCATGTGTCCTTTTTACCGGTTGGGACATCTTCTGGATATATGCCCAGGAGAGGTATTGCTGGATCCTCCGGTAGTACTATGTCCAATTTTCTGAGGAACCGCCAGACTGATTTCCAGAGTGGTTGTACAAGCTTGCAATCCCACCAACAATGGAGGAGTGTTCCTCTTTCTCCACATCCTTGCCAGTATCTGCTGTCACCTGAATTTTTGATCTTAGCCATTCTGACTGGTGTGAGGTGGAATCTCAGGGTTGTTTTGATTTGCATTTCCCTGATGATTAAGGATGTTGAACATTTTTTCAGGTGCTTCTCTGCCATTCGGTATTCCTCAGGTGAGAATTCTTTGTTCAGTTCTGAGCCCCATTTTTTAATGGGGTTATTTGACTTTCTGGAGTCCACCTTCTTGAGTTCTTTATATATATTGGATATTAGTCCCTTATCTGATTTAGGATAGGTGAAGATCCTTTCCCAATCTGTTGGTGATTTTTTTTGTCTTATTGATGGTGTCTTTAGCCTTGCAGAAGCTTTGTAGTTTCATGAGGTCCCACTTGTCAATTCTCCATCTTACAGCACAAGCCATTACTGTTCTATTCAGGAATTTTTCCCCTGTGCCCATATCTTCAAGGCTTTTCCCCACTTTCTCCTCTATAAGTTTCAGTGTCTCTGGTTTTATGTGAAGTTTCTTGATCCATTTAGACTTGACCTTAGTACAAGGAGATAGGAATGGATCGATTCGCATTCTTCTACATGTTAACAACCAGTTGTGCCAGCACCATTTGTTGAAAATGCTGTCTTTCTTTCACTGGATGTTTTTAGCTCCCTTGTCGAAGATCAAGTGACCGTAGGTGTGTGGGTTCATTTCTGGGTCTTCAATTCTATTCCATTGGTCTATTTGTCTGTCACTATACCAGTACCATGCAGTTTTTATCACAATTGCTCTGTAGTAGAGCTTTAGGTCCGGCATGGTGATTCCACCAGAGGTTCTTTTATCCTTGAGAAGAGTTTTTGCTATCCTAGGTTTTTTGTTATTCCAGATGAATTTGCAGATTGCACTTTCTAATTCGTTGAAGAATTGATTTGGAATTTTGATGGGGATTGCATTGAATCTGTAGATTGCTTTTGGCAAGATAGCCATTTTTACAATGTTGATCCTGCCAATCCATGAGTATGGGAGATCTTTCCATCTTCTGAGATCTTCTATAATTTCTTTCTTCAGAGACTTGAAGTTTTTATTATACAGATCTTTCACTTCCTTAGTTAGAGTCACGCCAAGATATTTAATATTATTTGTGACTATTGAGAAGGGTGTTGTTTCCCTAATTTCTTTCTCAGCCTGTTTATTCTTTGTGTAGAGAAAGGCCATTGATTTGTTTGAGTTAATTTTATATCCAGCTACTTCACCGAAGCTGTTTATCAGGCTTAGGAGTTCTCTGGTGGAATTTTTAGGGTCACTTATATATACTATCATATCATCTGCAAAGAGTGATATTTTGACTTCATCTTTTCCAATTTGTATCCCTTTGATCTCCTTTTGTTGTCGAATTGCTCTGGCTAGGACTTCAAGTACAATGTTGAATAGGTATGGATAAAGTGGACAGCCTTGTTTAGTCCCTGATTTTAGAGGGATTGCTTCAAGCTTCTCACCATTTACTTTGATGTTGGCTACTGGTTTGCTGTAGATTGCTTTTATCATGTTTAGGTATGGGCCTTGAATTCCTGATCTTTCCAAGACTTTTATCATGAATGGGTGTTGGATCTTGTCAAATGCTTTTTCCGCATCTAACGAGATGACCATGTGGTTTTTGTCTTTGAGTTTGTTTGTATACTGGATTACGTTGATGAATTTCCGTATATTGAACCATCCCTGCATCCCTGGGATGAAACCTACATGGTCAGGATGGATGATTGTTTTGATGTGTTCTTGGATTCGGTTAGCAAGAACTTTATTGAGGATTTTTGCATCAATATTCATAAGGGATATTGGTCTGAAGTTTTCTATCTTTGTTGGGTCTTTTTGTGGTTTAGGTATCAGAGTAATTTTGGCTTCATAGAATGAGTTGGGTAGAGTACCTTCTGTTTCTATTTTGTGGAATAGTTTGTGAAGAACTGGGATTAGATCTTCTTTGAAGGTCTGATAGAACTCTGCACTAAACCCATCTGGTCCTGGGCTTTTTTTTAGTTGGGAGACTATTAATGACTGCTTCTATTTCTTTGGGGGATATAGGGCTGTTTAGATCATTAACCTGATCTTGATTCAACTTTGGTACCTGGTATCTGTCTAGGAACTTCTCCATTTCATCCAGGTTCTCCAGTTTTGTTGAGTATAGCCTTTGGTAGAAGGATCTGATGGTGTTTTGGATGTCTTCAGGATCTGTTGTTATGTCTCCTTTTTCATTTCTGATTTTGTTAATTAGGATGCCTTCCCTGTGCCCTCTAGTGAGTCTGGCTAAGGGTTTATCTATCTTGTTGATTTTCTCAAAGAACCAGCTCCTTGATTGGTTGATTCTTTGAATAGTTTTTTTTGTTTCCACTTGGTTGATTTCGCCCCTGAGTTTGATTATTTCCTGTGGTCTACTCCTCTTGGGTGAATTTGCTTCCTTTTGTTCTAGTGCTTTTAGGTGTGTTGTCAAGCTGCTAATGTGTGCTCTCTCTAGTTTCCTTTTGGAGGCACTCAGAGCTATGAGTTTTCCTCTTAGAAATGCTTTCATTGCGTCCCATAAGTTTGGGTATGTTGTGGCTTCATTTTCATTGAACTCTAAAAAGTCCTTAATTTCTTTCTTTATTCCTTCCTTGACCAAGGTATCATTGAGAAGAGTGTTGTTCAGTTTCCACGTGAAGGTTGGCTTTCTATTATTTATTTTGTTATTGAAGATCAGCCTTAGTCCATGGTGATCTGATAGGATGCATGGAACAATTTCAATATTTTTGTATCTGTTGAGGCCTGTTTTGTGACCAATTATGTGGTCAATTTTGGAGAAGGTACCATGAGGTGCTGAGAAGAAGGTATATCCTTTTGTTTTAGGATAGAATGTTCTGTAGATATCTGCCAGATCCATTTGATTCATAATTTCTCTTAGTTTCTCTGTGTCCCTGTTTAGTTTCTGTTTCCATGATCTGTCCATTGGTGAAAGTGGTGTGTTGAAGTCTCCCACTATTATTGTATGAGGTGCAATGTGTGCTTTGAGATTTACTAAAGTTTCTTTAATGAATGTGGCTGCCTTTGTATTTGGAGCATAGATATTCAGGATTGATAGTTCCTCTTGGAGGATTTTACCTTTGATGAGTATGAAGTGCCCCTCCCTGTCTTTTTTGATGACTTTGGGTTGGAAGACAATCTTATCAGATATTAGAATGGCTACTCCAGCTTGTTTCTTCATACCATTTGCTTGGAAAATTGTTTTCCAGCCTTTCATTCTGGGGTAGTGTCTATCTTTTTCTCTGAGATGAGTTTCCTGTAAGCAGCAAAATGTTGGGTCTTGTTTGTGTAGCCAGTTTGTTAGTCTATGTCTTTTTATCGGGGAGTTGAGTCCATTGATATTAAGAGATATTAAGGAAAAGTAATTGTTGTTTCCTGTTATTTTTGTTGTTAAAGTTGGCATTCTGTTCTTGTGGCTGTCTTCTCTTAGGTTTGTTGAGGGATTACCTTCTTGTTGTTTCTAGGGCGTGGTTCCTGTCCTTGTATTGGTTTTTTTCTGTTATTATCCTTTGAAGGGCTGGATTCGTGGAGAGATAATGTGTGAATTTGGTTTTGTCGTGGAATACTTTGGTTTCTCCATCTATGTTAATTGAGAGTTTGGCTGGGTATAGTAGCCTGGGCTGGAATTTGTGTTCTTTTTGTGTCTGTATAACATCCGTCCAGGATCTTCTGGCTTTCATAGTCTCTGGTGAAAAATCTGGTGTAATTCTGATAGGCTTGCCTTTATATGTTACTTGGCCTTTTTCTCTTACTGCTTTTAGTATTCTATCTTTATTTAGAGCATTTGTTGTTCAGATTATTATGTGTTGGGAGGTATTTCTTTTCTGGTCCAGTCTATTTGGAGTTCTGTAGGCTTCTTGTATGTTCATGGGCATCTCTTTCTTTAGATTTGGGAAGTTTTCTTCTGTAATTTTGTTGAAGATGTTTGCTGGTCCTTTGAGTTGAAAATCTTCATTCTCATCCACTCCTATTATCCGTAGGTTTGGTCTTCTCATTGTGTCCTGTATTTCTTGGATGTTTTGAGTTAGGATCTTTTTGCATTTTACATTTTCCTTGATTGTTGTGCCGATGTTCTCTATGGAATCTTCTGCACCTGAGATTCTCTCTTCCATCTCTTGTATTCTGTTGCTGATGCTGGTATCTATGGTTCCAGATTTCTTTCCTAGGGTTTCTATCTCCAGTGTTGCCTCATTTTGGGTTTTCTTTATTGTGTCTACTTCCCTTTTTAGGTCTAGTATGGTTTTGTTCATTTCCATCATCTGTTTGGATGTGTTTTCCTGTTTTTCATTAAGGACTTCTACCTGTTTGATTATGTTATCCTGTTTTTCTTTAAGGATTTCTAACTCTTTAGCAGTGTTCTCCTGCAATTCTTTAAGGGATTTTTGTGCTTCCTCTTTAATGTCTTCTACCTGTTTAGCAGTGTTCTCCTGTATTTCTTTAAGTGTGTTATTAAAGTCCTTCTTGAAGTCCTCTACCATCATCAGGAGATATGCTTTTAGATCCGTGTCTAGCTTTTCCAGTGTGTTGGGGTGCCCTGGACTGGGCGAAGTGGGAGTGCTGGGTTCTGATGATGGTGAGTGGTCTTGGTTTCTGTTAGTAAGATTATTACGTTTACCTTTCGCCATCTGGTAATCTCTGGGGTTAGTTGTTGTCGTTGTCACTGTTTAAAGATTGGAGCAGAAGCTGTGTTCCACTTACCAGCAGTCTCAAAATCCTGTGGCGGGGGTCGTGGGTAGCTGGCAGTACCCTGGTGCTGGTCCGGCTGGATGAGTCCTGTGGCCCTACTCAGGCCGGTTTCTGCTTCCCTAACTAATGCAGTCTCAGGTCCCGCGCGCATTTGGATTGGAGCAGAAGCTGTGTTCCACTCTCCAGAAGTCTTAAGATCCTGTGGTGGGTGTTGTGGGTAGCTGGCGAGTGTCAGCCGACCCTGCGCCCTAGCTACCCTGGTGCTTTTCTGACCGGAAGAGGGCACATTGTTTTTGTATGTTCTACTCCTTAAATCAGTTTGCAGTTTCCTGAAGACAAGTTATGTTGGGCTTACTTGCTTTCTATATTTTTCTTTGTTGCTTCTTCTTTGGGAAGCCTCCACCCTACAAAAGAACTGTTGACAGTAGAGGAAAGCTGAGAAAGGCAGACGTGGTCTTCCCCAGGAAAGAGGATACTAATTGGTTGTCCAGTGCCAAATGGCCAGCCCTTAAAACATGCATACAGGTGGCATCATACAGACTGATATATATATATACACACACACACACACACACACATACATACACACACACATACACACACAACTGGTGCCCACAGAGGCCAGAAGAGGGTACTAGATGCCTTTGAATGGGAGTTACCAAAAGTTGTAAACTGCCACTGGATACTGGAAACAAAGCTTAAATTCCTTGTAAGAGTAGCAAGTACTCTTAACTGCTGAGCTATCTATCCAGCCCCACTACACACTTTAAATGTCAGATTTATACCTAGTTTAATTTTCTTTATAATGACATTGCCTTTCTAAAGTTTGAAATTCCAATTATACATGACTGATACAAGGAGAAAAATTGCTTTGAATATTAAGTTTTTGGAAAATTGACATTTGAATTTTAATATACTTTGCACCTTGCAGTACTAGTATATAAATTGTGGTGGTTTTAGTTTCTTTCTTGATGAATCTTTGGGCTATTCTGCATAAACAATCATGTCATTTTTGAACATAAAATTTTGTTTCCTCTTTTATATCTCTATATACATACATATATTTTCCACATTACCTTGTTATTATATGGGTAGATTATGTTTAAAAAAAAAAGGTGCCCTGGTCCTGACCTTAGAAGGAAAACATAGATTCTCATCTTTAAGCCATATGAACTACAGGGTTTTTACACATACTTTCATATAGCTACAAAGTTTCCATTTCTACTTTGTAAAGAGTGTATAAATACTGGTTGATATGACCATGTTCTTAGTTTCTTCCTTAGGCCATTGAGTTTGTAGTTTCTCTCTTTTCAAAGTCCCATCTTGAGTCATTCATATAAGTATAGATTTAACTCCATTTATGCAATTTATTCTATATCATTGCACACCATGTTCTTATACTTTGATGAGCATGTTCACATATATGATGATGAGAGACATCTGTGGAACAGCTGAAGTTTTCCTATCTTGTAATATTTTTTACCTGGTTTTCCTACTAAGGTATGTGGTGGTTTGAATGGGTAAGGCCCCAAACTGTGTTTCCCCTTCCCTTCCTTCCCTTTAAACCTTTGCATATGACCCTACTCACTCTTTTTCAGATTCCTGGACTCTTCTTTCATTAGTTGTTATTGCATGCATATATGTAAATGTTACTTGTATGTATATTTCAGGACTGGTCTTTTGGCCCTGGAAAACCAGTTTGTGAGGTCTTTTCTGGGAAAGGAACATTTCTCCCACTTCCAGATTTCCTTAGTTGCCAATAGTTCTTTCTATACAGTTGAAACCTGCTGCAGTCTAACTTCAGTTGGGTCTACTATCTGTGGGGAATGAGCTTCTGGTTGCAGGTGGGCAAAGAGTCAGTGAGAAGGAGGGGTGACAAACAAACATGACACAAGGGAGTGTGAATCTGAATGTAATTTGTCAAATCGAGCATCAAACTTTTTATACAGAAGAAAATGGGGAAGATAGGTGACACACCCGGCAAGGTACAATGAGGTTACCAGATGCTTAATGACTCGTACATAAAACAGAGGAAAGCAAACACAAAGGACTGGCAGGAACCAACTGGGATAAAATTCAATGTTAACAACTGGGCCAAAAGCAGGCCTACCTAAGGTCAGCTTAATCTTAGAAGTCAGGGGCAAGGGCTTCATGCCCTTGCCATAATTCCTATTCTAGTCTATTGTATAGTCCACCTTCCCCCTAGGCCATTGTAAGTTCTTGTGTATGAGTGTAACTCAGCTATCTATAGTTGTAAGTATACTCTGGTTCCTCCTTAGACCACAACCTTCCTTCTTCCTAGATAATGGTAAATTCCTGTATATGGGAGTAGTTTGCCCTGAGATTTCTAACTCTGTGTAGTAGATAGTAAAGCCTGACTTCTTTCA
This sequence comes from Mus caroli, assembly GCF_978045245.1. Taxonomy (NCBI): domain Eukaryota; kingdom Metazoa; phylum Chordata; class Mammalia; order Rodentia; family Muridae; genus Mus; species Mus caroli. The sequence continues at coordinate 12,023,123 of NW_028227275.1, read as the reverse complement.
CTATCTCTCTTACAATACTAGAGGCAATTCTGAATGTCACTGAATAGGCAACATTCTTACTGAGTTCAAATCCCATGGTCGGCGCAAGGACTGCCTAGGACTGATGAGGTATCTAACTTAGCTATATGTCAAATAGAGGCACTTATAATAAAGCAATATTCAGGGAAAGCACACAGATCCATTTACCAACTAAGCAAGGACATTGGAGCATTCATTATACAGGATGCCACAGTTCCAGGAGACTAAGTTTCTGTAAACTTTTCGCATCAGGGCAGCGCCCAGGATTTTGGGGCCTGTTGCGAGTGTCACTACTGGAGTGGATATAGCAGAAATCTTTTTCTCTGTCCACTTTGGCATGTTCATTGCTATTGTCCTGCTTAACCAATGTTCAGGCAGTTATATTGGTGAGACTTTATGGGTGTAGCTTCTGATATTACTAGGAGACACAATCTTACCATAAACTTCTTGGCGGTCTGGTTCTTGCAATTTTTATGCCTCCTCTTTGAAAATGTTCCCAGAGCTTTTGATGAGGGAGTGTGTTGTAGATGTATCAATTGGTACTGGGCTCGAGATCTCTGCAGTTTGATTGGGTGTGGGTTTATGTAATGGTCTCCTTCTGTTGCAAAAAAAAAAATGATTTCTTAATACTCTTAATTTCCTACCTCTTGTCATAGCTTACCTAAGTATAAATACCTACTGTACATTTCTGCTCTTGACATATTAATTGCATTATTTTAATCTATTTGCCTGATTCCTGTGTGGTGTTTGAGTATTCTGGCAGCTTTATCCCTGTCTTCCAGCAGGATCACATAGCTTGTTTAATGGTGGACATAATGTGTGATGTAACAGAAGGTATTTTTCTAAGCCTATAGTGTACAATTTATATCTGTTAGAACTTTGCTGAGTATCAAGTCTCATGTTGCTTGGGGAGAAAAAGACTCAAAATTTATTTGATATCCAATATCCTACCTCACTTATGACTTGGTGTTTCCCCAAAGCTCATCTCCAGACAGATGTCCCTTGTGCAGAAAATTCACCCGTGTGCCATTGTTGTGCTGAAGCTCAGTCCCTGTGGCAGTTGAAGATTGGGAGAATTATTCTGTAATATGATTAAATCTCCAGTTTTTAAGTAGCCTGTGTTCCAGGTGTGGGACCTTTATTCTGATCTGTTGCATTTCTTCTTCCTGTTCAGGTGAAACAAAAGAACTAGTGATGGGTGGGGTCAAAGAGATTCTTTTTGTCCAGATGATATAAGACTCTGGTAATTATTTTTCCTGGAGAATGCAAGCTTTGTTCTGGAGGATACATTGAATATTTCACAATTTCTTTTTTCTTGATTGACCTAGGAACTTATCTTTCCCAACTTTATATGTTGACAGTCTTGTGGGGTTCCCAGGAGCAAACTCCATAAAAAGGTGAGGGCGTCCTAAAGTTGTGTCTCCTCAGGATTTCTTACTTGCAATCTAGTCTACTCTCTAGGCAGCCCCAAGTAAATCATTAGCATGATGGATTATAGACCCTGCCAGTTTGACTTCTATTTCAATGAGACTTTCAGGGTGAGCCCTGGTTTCTCCATGGGAGTGGACATGAGAGTTGTCTTCCCTGACGGGTCTCAGAAATACTTAGTTTTAGTTTGTAGAGGTGTGTGTGTGTGTGTGTGTGTGTGTGTGTGTATGCATGTATGTTTGTGTGTGTAACAGTAAAAACTTACAAACTTTACATGTTCAGATGAAACTGGATTCTTAAGTTTCTATCTTAACAACCACATTATTTAATGGTCTCTGCATTATTCTTTTTTATTTAAAATATATATATATATATATATATATATATATATATATATATATATATATACATATATACATACACTGTAGATTTCTTCAGACACACTAGAAGAGGTCATTGAATCCCATTAAAGATGGTTTTGAGCCACCATGTGGTTGCTGGGAACTGAACTCAGGACCTCTGGAAGAGCAGTCAGTGCTCTTAACACCTGAGCCATCTCTCCAGCCCCTCTGAATACTTCTCTTAATAGATTCACTATACTATTCTCTAAAATTTTAAGCATCAAAGATATAATAAGACTAACTCAAGATAAATAAAAATGTCTTTTGCTTCCTTTTGAGTTATAGTTCTTAATTTCTTGAGGGTTATTGTTGGTTTTCTTGAGTTGATGGCTCTATTCAAGCTGGCCACATTTGTCATTTGACATCCTGGTTTCATGCAAGTAAGTGGCAGTTTGGAACACAGTGGCAATTTTTGGAGTATTTGGAAGCTTGGCCTTACATGCTATGGAGGAGGCTGTGCCTACTTCTTTGTTCCTTGGACAAAAACTATGTTCCCATTCCTTCTGATCAGGCTTCTTCCCAGTGGTAACAATCCCAGGTCTTCAACATATAAGTTTCTGTTGCTCTTGACCTTCTCAGTTAAAATCCTCATGGTTTCCCACTGGGTTCATTCTCCAGCCATCACTGGAATCATGGTTCCTTTACACTTTCTTCTCCCTAAGTATTCTCCTCTGTCGTCCAAACCGCCCCATGATTGAGCTAGGATTTCTAATGACAAATGGAGCCAAGCATTGGAAAAGGATCATAACTCAAGGGAACCCGCAGTAAGCCTCAAGAAGTGGAAGAACACCTACTCCTCCTTCCGTCTGGTTAGCTTACTGTTTTTTAATAATTCTTTTCTATTTTTTTGAGTATTTGTTTGCTTGCTTTTGAGTTGGGGTCTCATTGTGTTGCTTTAGCTGTCACAGAACATACCATATTGATCTAGAAGGTTTTGTTTGCCTCTGTGTTGGGAATAAAGGCATGCACCATGAACACCAGGCTTAATTTTATCATTTTTTTAAAGAGTGCATTCAACAGTTTCAATTTGATAATTATTTTCTGACTTCTATGAGTTACAAGTGACATTTAATGTGATTTGTTATCCACGTAGGTATCCATCCTTCTTGAACCAGTCTACGGCATTACAAAGATATTATTAGAATGTCTGCTTCATTAAAGCTCTAACTTCATAATATTAAAATAGACACCATAGTTCTATCCCTACAACAGAATACAGGCTATGCTTGACAAATGTCATTTATTTTGTATACCACTTAAGTTTACAAATATAAAGGGAGTATATGAATAGATAGAAGAGTTTTTAACAGCGATGCTGCACTCTGGGTTGGGGTTACATTTTGAAAATTAGCATGTCTGCCCTGTGCAGAACAGAACCTCACTGGTATGTGTCTTTGGCATCTCTTTCCTTGTCCTCACCCTCTCTTGCTGTTGGCTTTGGATTGATTGACTGTGCCCTGTGCAAACATGACATATCATTTTGTTGTTTGCTATTTTCCTGTTATGATGTGAATGTTAAATCATGCTCTCCTCATCTGTATAGACCTAGGTATTTAGCTACCGGGTCCCTGTTTATGTTGGTTCATGACTTTATAGAACCTTTAGTAGGTGGGGGCTTCACTGAATGAAGTCAGTTATTGGTAGGAGAGGTGTTGGGTACATATCCCAGCTCTAACTTTTGTCATAGCTTTGGCTTTTTTTTCCATTACAAGATGAGGAAATTATGAGTCCTTGCCAAATGTTCATGTTGCCTTGGACATCCCTGATTCCATGCTTCTTGCCCAAAGGATTTCCCTCCAAATCAGGAGTCAAAGTAAATTCCTCCTCACTTAAGTAGCTTCTATCAGCTATTCACAATAAGACCAACTCTGAGGTTATTCTTCTGAGCCAAGGACAGAAACTATCAATCTCATTCAACCCGATTTTACTCAGTCACCGAACCAGTGCAGAGAAGGCAAAGATTTGTTATTGTATCATGTACAGTGTTTGTCTAATTGTGTTCTATCCTGGCTTCTATTCTGTAGGCTGGTGAGGTGAACTGATAAGCAGACTGTGTAGGCTATGGAAAAATAATTCTAAACATACTGAGAGCAAAATGATTTTTTGTTGTTATTTGCTGTGCTGGGGATTAAATAGAGGTTGTCATGCATGTTAGCAATAACCTACCACCAACACTATTCCATTCCCTTTCTGCATACATATCAATGGTATTATGAAACATACGTCTATATTGACTTCTAAATGAATACTATCTGAAGTAAACTGTGAAGCTATAAAATAATACACATTTTAAACCACATTTACTGGTCATTACAAAGTCACATACTTGAAATACCTATCATAGGCTCAGTAATATGTCAAGGAAAGTTTAACCTACAGTAAAAAGCTTAGACTTGAAAAATTGGCTCTAAATAATCAAAACACTTAAATCCTTAAAACACTTAAAAATCAAGTAGCCAGATAGTAGAGTTATTACTATTTTTGCAACTTTTATTGTTAAAATTAAAATTTACATTTTTTTTCACCTGGAGAAAAATCAAGAAAGAGGAACAAAGATTAAATGCTACTCCTGGGTCCGCTGACAAATTTTTGAAAACTTGCATTGTTTCTCTCACTCTGCTTCTTCAGTTCTCTCACCCGACTTTGTAAATCTATAATGATTATATAAGCAATCTGTCTTTTAAAGTCTATATCAACCTTAAATTATGCCAATGTTTAAGTAAAGTTACTCTGCTGCACAGATTTAAGGGATTGAAGGCCTGTGAGGATGTAAACTTATATTGCCAAATACTGGCCATTTATTAAAAGGCCATAATAAAATACGTTATTACATTTGGAACATTAACAGAGTGGATATTATCCCAGAGAAAACAGGGACATTGAATTGTACACTCAGCTACTCATTTTATCAATTGACCAAATCAGGAAAATCTTTTAAAGGCAAATGAAAAGGTCATTGCAAAAATTTACATTTGTTTTTTTTTTATTATATAAACAAATTGAAAATAGTTTGGAATAAGCACTTCACCTGTGGAAAGTAGTTTGCAGAGTAAGCTTGCAACCCAGGAACCCACTTCACACATATATATATATTTGTGTGATTTGTTTTGGTTAGATGTGGACAGGAGAAGAGTTTGTTTCATTTATTTTTTTAAAGTGCAAATTGTAGTACTTAGGATGATTGGAGTGTGTTTGGAGGTTTCACCATCAAAAATTGCAGAATTTTACAATTCTTTCCTACAGTGGAAAATGGCTGAAGCCTCACAAATCTCTTTAGGAGCCCTGACCGTAGTCCCACTAGCGCTAGTCCTCAACTGTGGCTCTGAGGTTTCCTTGCACCCTTCTGGAGTCTCAGGTTTCTTCATTGTAGGGTGGCCTGTCTCCAAGCCCCACCCTTGTGGACTCTGCTGCTGATTCCTGGGCTATTCTGACAGAGGCAAGGACAGCTCCTCATTGTGTAACTGTCAATGACTTCTCTAAGAGCTGCACTTAACACTTTGTTTTTCATGTCTTTGGAGAACTGAGATTAATGACTCCATTGTATATAGATCAGAAAAGTTGCTTGTTACAACTAATCAATCTGCTTGACTACAAATAAGCTTTCTGAACACTTCTCAGTCCCTTGGCAATCACCTTATGCTTATATCTCCATTGCCTCCTGATTTATTTGAAGCCTTGATCACTAGTTTTTGGCTTTAGTTATTTTGAGAGAGAAAAAAAAAAAAAAACTCAACAGCATTGAGTAGCTCCAGACTTTTGAAGTAGATATGGATGTTAGCTTCTGCTTTACCACGTCCATAGCCAAAAAAAGAAATCACACGATGTAGTAAGTCAGAACTTTCCAAGTACAGAGCGAACTTGTTATCCGTACTATGAGAGCCTTGGCGACTCATTCATTCATTCTATGATTCTGAGCTTCATAGAACATTTTAGAATCATTTAAGCTTTTGGATTAAGTAGATCAAATATTTCTTCATATTTTCATGTGTTTTTGCTTTATATTTTTTCATCCATTTTTTGCTTCATATCTGCTCTTGAAATTAAATATATCCTTCCTTCTACTCTTCACATCAATGCTCTAATTCACAAGTCTAATTATAGTTTAATGAGTGTAAATTATACATAGTAGATGAATATATTGTACACACACACACACACATACACACACACACACTCACACACACATATAGAAAGGGGGGAGAGAGACATGCTTAATACAGTTATAGTTTATACTTTTTCTATAATAAGTACTTGTTTTATACCAATAAATGGAATTGTAAGATTTGCACAATTTGCATATTGTGGCACATAGAACTCTTAAGCCTACAGCCCCCTCTGCTGGGTGGATTTTCCCAGATTTACTGTGTATAATTTAAGCATAAACATTTTTCAGACTTTGATAGTTCTTAATCATGTGCTATTTTAGCTCAGAGCCCCACGTGCATTCTGATCTATAGGATGCGTCATTGGCTCAGGCATCTACACATTATGGATCCTATTTTTCCGTGAGTTTCACCACCTTTACCTATTTTGAAGATTTGGTGATGCCTCTAAGACCATGTTTATAATAAAGGTATTGTTATTTACACATACACTCCACACATAAATGCACCTATCATTAGATAGTGAGGTTGTGTAGGTCTAGAGCTTCAATCATGAACTATTAAAGCTGTTAGGTCTGGACCATGTAGACCATGTGCAGAATCACATTTGCTGTGGGGTGAAAGCCGATTAACCTCAGATAAAGGAGATGACATGGGAAAGAAATGATTTTAACCAATATTTCTTGGAGAACCAAGGAATTGAATTGGAGTTACTTCCAGTAGCATGGTTGAGTGTTTTGTTATAGGAGCAGTGAGGAGAGATTGCTCTGAGACACATACGTGAGGGGGTTGGTGAGGGGTTGCTTATAAGTCTTGGGGAAGGAATTACTTACGGTATCATGGGCGAGAGGTCCTAGCAGGCATCACTGAAGTCAAGTCATAAACATTGTTTTAGATGTTGGAGACTACTGTTAAATATGTGCTCAGTTAACGCAGAGGCGTTCTTATATAAACACTTTTTGGATGAGATTTTCTTAGGTTGGGAGCCATGTTTTTAAGGATACCAAAATGCCAAAGAAGCTCCCTGCCTCCCATTTTTTTGAAACTGAGCTTCGTGTATCATTCATTTTCATGCTACCTGTCAAAGGTAACCTTTCAGGAAGGCATTTGATGGTTACTGTAATGAATATAGCAGAGACAAAGCGGTGAACAATATTTGAATCGGAAGAATGGAATGTTTATCTGATAATTTCATTCCTCCTATTGGGGATCAGTGGGCAGTGTATGTAGAAAGATACTGGGTGATCAAGTGTTCTTATATTTTATCTGAATCCCTTTTGTGTAGACATACGTCAACAATGCAGACACCCTCATCTCAATCACTTGATAAAATCATGTTCTGGGACAATTTATTTTCCCTGTTTCTAAATTTCACATAGCTTATCTGAGCAATTAGTAAGAACAAAGGAAGTCATATATGTTTTATATAATGCCCTAATGTTAGTACTTCTTCAACATGGTAGACACACATTTGTTTTCTCTCTCTTTCTTCTGACTAAACTAGAACCCTGACACCATCCTGCATCCATTCCTCCATATCCAGATAACAACTTGAAGCATACCTTATATGAATTACTTCAAAACAACAACAACAACAAAAAAGTGTGTAGACATTGTCTTTTCTATGCCCATTCCAGTTCTGAATAATGACCCAGAGACTTATTGAAGTTATAATAACATTTGGGCACTGAAGCTGGGCAGATTCTCTGCTGTGTGGCCTATTATCTGCCATGTTAGTCTTGCCTGGAATTTTCTTCTTCATCTGCACCACAGTAGTGATGACCCCGGTTCCTACCCTCTCCCTCTTTCCCTCTCTCTCTTTCCTTCTCCCTCTCTCTCTTCCCTTCTCCCTCTCCTCTTCCCTCTCTCCCTCTCCCGATCCCCTCCCCCTCCCCCCTCCCCTCCTCTCCCCCTCCCCCTCCCCCTCCCCCTCCCCCTCCCTCTCCTTCTCCTTGTCTGGATCCAGAAGTCTTGCCTTTTCTCTCCTATCTATCTCTTGTCTGTTCAGCTTTTATTTAACCTACAGTGGTCTAACTAGCACTAGTCCTCAACTGTGGCTCTGAGGTCTCAGAGTGATGGAGAACAATGTTTACAGAACCAGAACTTTAAGTCATGAAATGCTTCATCATCATCATCATCATCATCATCATCATCAAAAGCCCAAATTTCAACCAGTTCTCTGCTGGCACAGAAATCAGCATTGAATATACAGTGCACAAAACACCCATTAACATCACTTTAAATAGTCTTCATTCTTCAAGCTATTGTATTGTGAGAGTATATCTTTAGTATGTTACTTAGAAGAGTATTAATAGGTGATATTATAGAGAGAAAAATTTCATTGGGGGCTGGAGAGTTGGCTCAGTGCTTAAGGACTCTTGAAGCTTATCCAGAGGGCCTAAGATCAGTCCCCAGCACCCAAGTAAGATAGTTTGTAACTTTCTGTAACTTCAGTTCCAGTGGATTGCACACATACTTTTGGTCTCTGAATACACACTAAACAAAAAATACTTGAGAAGTTCAAACTAGATGAAGGCATAATGAAATAAAATAAGAAACCTGCTAAGCCACTAATACAGAAGCTGCTAGGAGGTGGTATGAAGTGAGGTAAGGGTTTACTTTCTGCATATTCACATGCTGTGGGCACATGTGTGTATGGGGAGGGTGGATGTGCATACTATGTGCCTGTCACATACTCACAGTCTATCTCAAAGAGTATCTTTTCCTTCTTTGCTTTGTTTTTTTACCTTATAGATTTAGGCAAGCTGTCTCAGTTGAGTTGAGAACTCACCAACGCAGCTCGTTCCGCATTCAGCTGGTCACTTCATTCTGGGCATTTCCTTCTCTGCCTTCTGTCTTCCCAGTTCTGGAATTACAATATGTTGGCCACCATGGGGGCAAGTGTGTGCATGAAGAGACACACACAACACACACACACACACACACACTGACACAGTGCTGGAGAGCTCCTCACATGGGAAGCTCCTTGCATGGGAAGCCTTTTATCCACTGAGTCTCCTGCATCTAACTTAACAGTGGTGACAAGAACTTTCTGACTGAGGAGACCTTAGTGAAAGAAAGGCAGCACAGCCTTTTCTGCTTGGCCAGCTTGTTCTGCAGTCTGCTGTCCGGGCAATTCCGGCTCAGGAGTGCAGACACAAACCAGAGTGACAGTGGAAGTCATACATTCATTCTGGGAGCACATTCTGCAGCACAGCACCCAATTGTTTTGATCCAGCATTTTTCTTCTTCCATTTATTTTTTTTCCCCTTGAGGAGCTCAGCCAGCTCATGGGGATGAAGACTTCGTCTTTGAGAAGGCCAGGAGGCAGGCAGGCAGTTCCTCAAGCTTGTTCTTTCTGTCGACCCTTGTTAGTGATGATGTGACATTTTCTCTGTTCTCAAGCCCCAAATTAAGTCTAGGTATCTCATTCATATGTTCTCAAAATCATGTCGTTTTTATTTTTCTTACATTAGACATACAGAGAGTGTTTCATTTTGACAAGACATCCATCTCTGGCAGCTGATTGTCTTCTCCTGTCATGGACAGTGCAGCAGAAAGTTCTTAGCAACTTGTCATGTAAATAATGAAGGCAGTGTGATTTGTGTTTTCTAATCTTTGGCATGTGAAAGTTAAGATAATGTAAAGTGTGTTCTTTAATGATAGCAAGGTTTTCTTGGCTTGCAGTTCATAGTTCAACTGGTGACTCATTCAGTAGGGTTGGCAGTGGGATATTTTCCAAGGCTGGGTAGGGGATGATCTGAAATTTTGCTGTGCATTTGACTCCATGTGAAATCAGAATGGATGATTCATTTCTATAGACTTGTCTCATTAGTTATTATGTTTTTTTTCCTTCGGCAGTAGTAGCCACAGTGTTTGTGTCAAATTATTGCAAGAGACTATGTGGTATCTTCAATAAACAGTTACTAAGTAGGAAATGAGTCTGGCATTGCATAAGCTCTTTCTGGAGACTTTAGCTACTTCCTGGTCCCACTTTAATACTAGGGACATTTTCTCAGGATGATTGGACCTATGCATCGTGTCCTACATAAAAGCTGTGCTGTCTATTCCAGAGTCTCCAGTAACCGGAAAATAATGACCTGTGTGGTTGAGCTCTGGATCTGGTTACTGATTAGGACCAGGCCATCTACTTCAAAGCAGGGACTTAGTTGAGACCATGCTGGACATGACTATCTCCAAACAGAAAAATAGCTTACTGCCAGAATTTGGAAATGACCATGAGAAAAATGAATAGCAACATGGTGGATGTTCTGAGATTTTGATTTGAATTTCCTTCATCAACTTGGAGTTAAAGAAAGTTTTTTTTTAACAGATTAAAACATGCTATCTTCACCAGAATATTACTTTGTATTCTCCTTGCATTTTGTATCTTTAGTTTAGACAACATTCATTTATGTGTTCCTGATCTTGCTTCTCCCAGTTTTATATCTAGGAGTGTAGTGAATTTGAAAATAGGTGAAAGTATCTTATGTGTATTTTGATACTATATGTATCAAAAATAAAATTTAAGACCACAAAAATTCTAATGACTGAATCCCTTTGTTGAAAACACAAGAAGACATCAAGTGGAATTTACAAAACTCAACCAGGGTCTTCTGCTTTGTTTACTTGCCTCTTCATTCAGCAAACATATTTTAAAGTATCAGGACAAAAGAAAAGGTAGGTTAAGAGACAGTGGGGTTTGTCTGTCTTTTCATATACAGGTATATGTGAGAGAGACTTTGAAATAAATAGAATGGAGGATAGACCATGCTGCCTCCTTTGAAGAAATAGCAACTTGGTGGCATAATAAGGATGCAAACAAGGAGTTGGTGGCTATACTACCTATTCCAATAAAATTGTATTTGTAGATATGAGTAGAAATAAATGTCTGGAAGCTTGGTGGAGACACTGGGAGGATTGAGACCTCTTGTCTTTGATCTCCGTTCAGAAGCTATGTTAGTGTAGATGAAAATTTCTAGACCAGAAACAGAATAGGATGACAGAAGCACTAAAGGTCTAATGAACAGTCTTATACATTACACCATACCAAATGAATGAATGAATGAATATCCGCTTTGCATAGCACATTAACTTCCCAATGAGCCTCTCCGGCATACACACAGCCATTAGAGAATTCTTTTCAGGGTGTTTCCCTATTATAGCCATTTGGGGATGTGAGAAATTACATTCAACAGCCTGGAAAACTACCCCCAGAGCTTCCATTAGCATCTGTGTCTCATCTCCTTGTGCTGGTGAGTATCTCGATTCGCATCTCCAATCGCTCTGCCCCACTTTTAATGCTGGCTAATAAAACCCAAGTACTCATTAGAAAATAAAAATATTTGCCTGGCATACCACCATAAACAAAGCTATTGGAATGGTACATCATTTTTATAACTATATGCACATGAATGTAATGAGATAACAAATGTACTTTATCCCCAAAATAAAGATGCACCAGTTGTGATCAGAGGAAGTGTGGGGAGCAAGCTCTGGTAGGATATCTTCATCAGCACAGTGCTGTGGGTGTGCTCTGGTAACACAGTTGGCTGTTTTTAATCTGTCTTTGCTATATATTGGCTGTGCCGAGTTTTAAATAATTTGTTATGAACTATGTGTGACCATTAACATCAGTTGTCAAGTTAACAGCCTCTAAAATCACCTAGCAGACTTATCTCTAGGTAAGCCTGTGAGGAAATTTTAGATAGGGTTAGCCAAGATGGGGACCCCTACCCAGAATGTGGATGTCATGTGTCAGCTGAGATCACTGGCTGTATACAAAGAAAGCCTGGAGAGAGAAAACATTTCATCCCATGCTAGCTCTCCGATTCCTGACTGTGGATGCAATGTGAGCTGCTCCATGCTCCTGCCATGCTTTCCTGGCAATGATGGACTGTACCCTTCAATCAAAAGCTGGAACAAACCCTTCTTCTCAAGTTGCTTTGACTTCTTCTACCAACTGTCACAAATATACACTTGTTACTGTGTTCAGCACCCCAAGGTAGGTCTAGGAGGTAGTTGGTCTCCAACAAAGAGAAGCTTGGGAGAGGGAGGGGTCCTTAGTGTTTTCCTAGTATATGGAGTCTGCTTTCTCTTGATTCTGAAACTTGAGTAGACATTGAAAGGAGAAAAAAAAACTTAATTAATTGTAGGCTTTAATCTAAAGAGGAACAAAAGGCCACAGTTAATCTATGTTCATTATATTACCAGGATTATAAAAGTTCTGATGTGGCAAGAGTTTGAGTGTTTTCATAAAGAAAAGTCTACTCTCATATAGAGTCTACTCTCTATAGCTTCTGCTCTTGCCTTAGAGTTCCAATTTGCTTTGTCCTAAATAAGCTACTGAGTTACAAAACTTAGAGCTTTTGTCAATACTGTTTCTGCAAATTCCTACTCTTCCACCAAGAACCATGAATCCTAAGGTCAGAGGGTAAATGAAGCACCTGATTCTTAGGAAGTATCCCTACTTGCTGCTAGTATGTATGCAATATGTGTCCATAAACAGAATTTGACTTAAAATTCCCCTGGCATAGTATAGTTGCATCTAAGTATTATGGAGTTAATAATAAATGCTAAACTTTACTCAAAGACTGCAAGATTGTTCTTGTGGAAACAAAAACAGAAACAACAACCACAACAAATAAAATAAAAAATGCCCTACCTTGTGATTATTTGCTACAGTGAGAGCTTGTTCAGGATCATATATGTTAGGTAGAGCTCCCCCAGGCACTGGCTGATTTATTCCCAGCGCCTGATTTATTAGGTTTACACTGACTGAGACAGCTGAGCTCGGCTTTCTACCCTTTGAAGATTGCTGAGGTCCAGAAGGACCGTATCACACATCCCACCTGCCTTCTACTCCTGTCCCTACATCTTTAGTCTTATCCATCCCAATGAGATGGATTGTTGCCACTCTGAAAAATGATGAGTGAAGGGCAAAAATCTCCACATGATAGATTGAGGTCTTTTCCCACAATATGAATGACAATGGCAAAGGTGGAGGCAAAGGTAGACCTTTTCAGGACCAGGTGCTCACTGAATAAATCTCTAATAGGTAGCACACTGCTCTCCTCCTGGGACTAACACCTTTCCTGGGCAGTATGTTTCCCAAACCATGATACAGGGGAGGAGAGACAGAGTGAGGATGGAGGTGAAAGGAGATTTCTGGGAGCCCTAGGCATCACAACTGGACTGCAAGCAGCAGAAAACATAGGGGCCAGTACGGAAAATAGGCCTGAGAACCAAACCTGAGGATGTGGGACAAGCTCAGGGTGTCCCCAGGGGAAGGGTGGGTCACATGGACCCTGAAGCAGGGCAGTGAGCAACAAAGTTAGGCATAAACCAGAATCAGAGACCTTGGATGTGAGATGAACATCGTGTGCCTCACCAATCACAAGTCACACCTCAATCTGATGTGCTCGCCTGAGTCCCATAACTTGTCTGAGGTGCACTCTCCAATTTGTAGATGTAAGTCAGTTGAGAAGGGAGACTCAAGAGTTCCTTCTTGGCTGGTTTTTCCTCAGGACTGAGTGTTTTGTGGCAAGGTTTCACCCTGGTGGGTCCTGGAAGCTAGGACCTTCACGGATGGAGTCAGTAGATATCCTCAATTAAACCTTAATTTTCTCCATTAAAGAGGAGGATGTTCAGGGCTGAGTGTCTACATGAATGGTTCTCAACCTTCCTAATGCTGCAGCCCTTTAATAAGTCCCTCGTGTTGTGGTGACCCCCAACCATAAACTTATTTTCATTGCTCCATGCAAATATTTTTGGAGAGAGAGGTTTGTCAAAGAGGTGGTGGCCCAGAGGTTGAAAACCAATGATAAACATGCAACCCAAAATTTTTCTGTATCTATGTCTCCGTGATCCCCAGTGATGACATTGGCAGTCTTAGTCTTGGCCTGAGGCCCAAGTCATGTCTGTATTTTAAGCCCTGTTTCCATGAATGGTTATTAATTCTAAAGTTATTGACAGGAAAATACCTATGACTTCACCCTGACATTCTGGCCCTAGCATTCTCAGAGTCCCTGTGTGCTAACCTTGGCTGAGCTCAGAAGTGTATACATCGTGAAATGTGATCACAGATTGAAGGTGTTGTGTGAAATATTATTAGGCGTATAATACTGCTTCGGTAGATCTCTGTGGCGGTTTAACTATCGGAGAATTTCACAGCATATATATAATTGTATCAACATGAACCAATACCATAAGCTTGAGGCTGCTTCCTCAATTACTGTAACTACCAGTTGCTAATTGGAATGCTTTTACGGAAGCTGCCTTCCCTTTGGACTGTCCATGCTGCTGGTGTGAGTGCAACCAAGGAGCACAAATAAATTGGGCGTGAACAATTAGACCACTCGGGCTCCGACAATCTGAGAGACTCGTGAAATACGATTTGAATCTGGGGCTGAGGTGTGACTCTAGTTTGCTGTATATCTTACCTCTGCCAGGAGTGGAAAATGAATTTTTTTTAAAAGACCTGAAGCAAATTTGAAGCCTCTGATTCTTTCAAATGGTAATGAAGAGTTTAGCCAAGTTGCTTTACAGGGCATCTGACTGAGCTATTATCTGTCCCTGATGTTACTCTGAGGGAATGCCATTTGAAGCTGCTTTCTTTAGGCTTTGAATGCTGTAAAGGATTCTGAGTCTCTTTCACTACTTGGAGAGGTCTGACTTTATATTTTAATATATGCAAGTGGCTCTAGCCAAAGGACATAGGGGGCTAAATGTGGTTGGGGAAAAGGAAAAAAAAAAAAGATTTTCTCCTTTCTCTCTCTCTCTTCTCTCAGTTTGGCTTTAGTCTGAGACTGGTTTACTGCCCTTTAAGGAGGAAATAAAATCAGAGTGGCAAATTAATCTAGCTCTGGAGAACAAAAGAAACAGCTGACAGTTTTCACTAATCCCTTGAAGTCAACCAAATCAGGGATACTTCACCAATAACTAAATATATCACTGATTCCTCCCCCCACCACCACTATTACAGATTCAACATTTTATGCCTGGTTACAAAGTAAGCGAGTGCTTACAATACCACCTGTGATTGTATGAGGTGGGGGTTGGGTGGCATGGAGACTTTATATAAATTATGATCAACACAATGGTGACGGTCATCATTTCTCTTTACTCTTCCTGAGTAAAGCAAGCCCAGGGAGACAGAACTCTTCACTAAGCCTGCTTTAGGGGCACAGAGCTCACGGTATATCAGAGGTAGGCTGATGACTGGGTCAGTATCATGTCTGGCTACTCAGATCCTACTATACACGGGAACCACCTCCTTATATTGTTAAAACTCTGATGCCTGGGACTTTCTCCTCAGAATTCTGATGAGATAACGAGCCAGCGAATCTGTATTTATAAGATTCAGGTGATGTTCATCTGGTCTGGTGTCACATGTTATGAAATATGGGCTGGTACATAGGTCTAAGAGGATGCTACAGGGAAACGCTGGCTACCCTCACTAAAAGGAAGTAGCAAGTTTTTCATTCCAGCCAGTTTCTTCATAAGGATAGTGACTGACTTGATGGAAAAGTCCAAATTAGGGTGAAATCTCTTCACTTTCAGAAGGCTCATTTTTATTTTTTCCCTCAACATTCGGCTCACGTAAAATAAAACCCATCTTCCAGATAGATGTAGTTGTCAGACCACTAGCCTGAGACACTTGACCTTGTTATGGATAGTACAAGAAGTAAAAGAAAATTGTTTAGTAAATCTGAGTAAGATAGATTATAAAATAATAAAACTGCTAAATTCTCAAATATGGAGTAAAAAAAAAAAATCCCAGAATTAGAGTCTCATACTTTGAATGTCTAAATGTTCCGTTTTGAAACCTCGAGTGTCACAAAAGACAGAATATTCTTTTTTTGCAGAGAAAGAACATGGTCTTTCATACAATTTAAGAACAAAGGAATTGGACATTTCCTGTTTATATCTCAATTAATTATCTTCAGCTGAAACCCAGGCTCATTATGGGCATCACTGCCTCCTTCGGGGATGTTAGTAAATAAGGTTTTATTTATTCTTTTTTTTTTTCTGCTGCTGACAGCAAAGCCAATTAGTGTATCTCGGTTGGATCAGGAAACTGTGAGCTGAGACGAGAGTGACATTCAGAACGAATTTCTTTTCAAGCTCTCTGTCTTTAGGAAGTCTCTGAGCAGTGACCTTATATTTGGAATTCAGCTTTCAGCCGGTGTATCTAGCATTAAAGGTGACAGGGAAAATAAAAGTCTTCCTTCCAAAGATTGTGTGTGCCTTTGGCAAAGGTTATAGATGCGATGTCTTTGAACATCCTTCTTCATGATGGCTCTGTCGCTGGAAATGGGCAGAGGAGACGGGAAATCTGCAGCAGGCTAAAGCTGCTTTCAGGGTAATGATTGTCAGATCCTTTACCTCTAGAATGCAGAACAAGTGTGGGTTTGTATTTACATCTAAGTGTCTGTGTTACTTACCATTCTGTTTCTTCTTATCTTACCCTGTCAGATCTTCCTAGGCACAGATGGGGGGGGGGGAAAGTGTATTTAAATTAAAAAAGAAAAATATTAAGAAAGTCTCACTCTAAATTGTCCAATCTTACACTAAGCCAGTGATATAATTGTTAAGATTAACCCTTGCTGGCTCTGAACTCTTTTCCTGGTTCACCTTGACTTTTACGGGGCAGGGAGGGGAGGGTGGATAACAGAAGGCAGAAGTGTAACATGTGCCCTTTTCAGTCCACGGCTACTGCCCTGAGGGATCCAGATGCTCAAAACACAGCAGGGTTACAGGTCACTTTCACTGTGTTCAGCAATTATGTATTCACTGTCCAGAGTGCTCTGGGGACTGGAGACAAGTGACAAGATATAACAAAAAAGTAAATTCACATTTACTCTTCTTCCACCTGATTCGGTTCACTCTAGCATTGAAGGGTACTTCAAGTGTTTGAACCATTCCCCAGGCTCTTCTATCTACCTTCCAGAACCCTACTGACTGAGGCAAGTCATGGCTTCTCTTGGAAGAGTTTTATGGCTTTCTAAGCTGACTTGTCTTAGAGTCAGGTTTGTCAGTGGAACAAACTTTAGAATGAGACCCTCATGGTTGCTACCCCTGGCACTCCTGCTAAACCAGTACTGAGTGGTGTGTCCTTGAACAGGGTTTGTGGCTTCCTTCAGCACTTCCCCCATCACATTGGCAATGCTCATTTGTCAACTGGGCATTATGACTAGGTCTTTCTCTTTTCCTTAGTAGGTGGATAATTTTACACAATATAGCCATGAGCCTTTTCTCTACATATTCCAAGGAAGACTTCTCTAGAACTCTGATGCTGAACCTTGGAAGAAGTGACACTTTGTTTCTCTAGTGGAAAGTGAAGGCGGAAATATGGGCAGACTTTAGTGTTAAAGCAATGTCCTCAAGTGTTCAGAAGATCACTCAGAGTTGACACAGACAGTGGCCGTCATTATCTGTCTTTTATCACTGACAATTCATATCCACAGCTCCTTCGGAGTGAGCACATTTTATCTCCCATTGTAGTATCAGTGGTAATTGATGCCTGTATACAGGTTTTCTGATGTTGGAATCCCACTGGAGGCAGATTTTCTTTTCCCTTCTCCAAAAAGCATCCTGTTGTAATACAGGTCTTGAATTCTTTCTTCATGCAGGATGTAGTATTTGGTTTCAGTCACCTTCTCTGAACTATGCATAGTCTTGTGTGAAATGCCTGCCTTCCTGCTATCCTTTCAGATATAATGGTGACAGAGACAATCTCTGTAGTCAGAGTGACTTGGTTCAAATGCTGTCTTTACCCATTAATAGCCATGTGACTTTGATAAAATAGATCTCTGTGCTTATATGTTCACATCTGGAAGCAAGATAATAGAAAGACAATGACAGCTATGGAATAAGAGGTTTACTGAGAAGATTATACAAAATACTTATGTAGAGTCTTCAACAAGATCTTCTTTATAGATTTCAAAAGAGTTTAATGTAGTCAAATCCTTTACAGTAGGTAGGCTTTGTATGTGAAATAGGCTATATGTTTTTGGAGAACCTTTGGTCCCTTCTTGGAACTTTATGGATCAAGTTAGAAGTAAACCATACATGAGACATGGCATTTCTTTCTTTACCATATACTGAAGAGGAACTGACCCACATATCAATATGAAAAATAGAGAACAGAAGACCTAAACTGCTTTAAATTTTGGAACAGAGGCAGCGATTTGGATGAGCATCAAGGAAAGATTCAAGAAAAGTCAATATAGGACCTTGGAACTCCCAACTAGGGCAGAGCTCTGAATTCCCAATGAGGTAGTAATGCAAATAGCAAAGAACGAGTTGCCTAGTAGAGTGGAATAGAAGGGAAAAGAGATAAAGGACATGTATCCTAACTCCAAGAAATGCATGCATAAGGAAGAAGTGTTAGCTTTCATCATGGTACACCAACCAGAGTTTTAGCAATTGAAATGAACTGCTTAACAAGAAGACTGTAAAGACCTTGTTCCTGCTATTGACTTTGTACAACTTCATGGTCAAACTGAATACGTTTCTGATCTCTTGTTTTTCTTATCGTTGTTTCCCTACTTGCTCTAGGATGGACTCTGAATGAAGAATAAAATACTACTCTGAAGGTGTATTGAATGAAAAATGAATAGACAACTTGAGGATGGATCTGAATCATTGATGATGAGAAAGAGAACAGAATGGTACCATGGAGAAAGGAGAAGATGCTTCATGTGTAAACCAGCCTCTGCAAAAACATCACATTAACAAATTGTGTCCTTTAAAACTGTGTGCTAATTGAAAATCTTCACTCCTTGTTAAGCATAGAAGGCACCAATTAGGAACAGAGCTATTCCTGGCACAAAGTGATTATTCAAGGAGCACTGGCTACAGGTTTTTTATGATTATCACAAAATACACATTGTTTTATATGAGTTCTCATGCCTGCACTATGAAGTAAATGCTGGATCTGTTAGTGATATATTAGATTATGTATGGAAATATAGAGTAATTGGTTTGTTCAACAGGATGTAACTCGTAAGTGACAAAGCCAAATATTTAGTCCACATAATTGGAATCCAGAGCTCAGAATATTCCCATGCTCTTTCATGCTTGATTTCTTGAGATCTCCATGCTAGAAGAACCAGTGGCTTTACACAAATATATTCTGTGCATGTGAAAAGAGCCAGGATGGATGCATACAGAAGGGACTTCCACATAAAAAGGGAAGAAAGAAGAGAGTAAATTTCCATGTGAGATGAAAGGGTTTCCAAAAAGATGTAATGTTTGACCTGAACTGCAGAGATAGATAATTCTTAGCAACTGTAAGTATCATAGGGGAATAGGAAATGCCAGGAAATCAAAAAATATAAAAAGCTGTGCTCTTGTCTCTTTGGTAGCAGGGTCCATCAGCATTAATCAAAACAGACATGGGCAATGCTATTATATTTGTAATTTCATTATTAACTCTAACATGGGAAAAGAAAAATTTATAAGAATAATAATTATTCTTAATTATTATTTTTAATCAATCAAAAATCCAAACTACCTGAATCATCAAAAAATATGACTTATACAGAATCATAGTATCTAAGCACTCATGGTAAAGGTGGATATATATCAAGGAGACATCACCAAGTGGTAAAGGCAGGTAAAAGTTATTAATTGTATATATATATTATATGTATATGTTATTGGAAGAGAGAAAAACAGAAAAGGATGCCACTAAAACGTTAAGAATGACTACTTCATCTAGATAAATGGGAGGCCAGACATCTTAAAACATCAATTAAAAGAATAACTGAATATGTCTGTTAGTCAAAGGCAGAGAAAGCAGAAAACCAAGGTAGATACATCACATGACATCTTCCATATCATTCTTTCACTATATGTGGGGGTTGACTTGGTGACAAAGTGATTTCAGGATGATTCCTAGCCAAGGAAGGTCACCTGTGAAGGAGGCTTTCAAGTTTCATTCCTAGTGAAACTCTGTAAAGTAATGCCACCTTCTGTGTGCCAAGTCCCATCACTGGACTGGAGCATTTTGAATAGTGGTGCTCTTAATCTTCAGAGTGGACATACATTGGCCGGGACAGCAGAACTCCTGTTGCTGGAACCAACTGACCATGGGCAAAAGAACAAATTCCTGAAAGCATAAAATAAAATGTGTATAAAACAAATAAATAACAATAACAGCAACAAAAGCAAAAGAAAAGGAAAAGGGAGAAACAGAAGACAAACAATGAAAGACGGTGAGAAAGAGAAAGAGAGAAGAGACACACAGAGAGAGACAGAGAGAAGAAAATGGCAGACAAAATTGCTAAATCATAATCAATGTGAAAACTTGTACAATAACAGAAGTCCTTAGGGTGGTCTTCTGTTTAGGAATTCCAGGAAAGAGATGACCAGAAAAAACAAAACTTCATGTTTCTGAACACCCTGTTTTCTGTGTCAATCTGACATTGAATGCCAGGAATAAAACTTTCAAGAGCTATGGAATCAGAATGAAATCAAGAGATATGAATCAATATGAAATATTGGAAATTCAGAATGTTAGCAGAGTTCACCAACCTGGTAGTTTGTTTTCATTCATCAGCTGCTCATTTGTTTCCCATCCCTAACAGTCTCTATTTAAAGAATCTTTATTTATATTTAAATATTTATTTAATTATATATATATAATTAAATATTTATTTAAAGAATCCATCATGCTGTCCTCTGCTGAGAAATTCAATTCTGACTCTTGATTAGTTATGATATTTACCAGTGTTTGTCTTCAAGAGAGTGCCAAGGCGTTAGTCTCACTATGGTGATGGCCTTACTTGGGGCACAACAGCCATGATCTCTAAAGCTGTCTAAAGATGAGACAGCTCAGAGGTACGGCAGTCTAGGAGATGAAGTGCTGGCTCCGAGCTTTTGTTTGGTGTATTTCTTGGAGGATAATTATCAGTTTCTAGTTAATAACAATCCATCCTCCATGGTGTAGGCTTTATAAATCTGGCCTCCTCAAAGTCTTCATCCAGTTAAACTACGCATGGGATGATGCTTCCCCCTTCTTCCATAATTCATGCTTCTACTGAGTCTGATATGCTGGATCGCTGGTCCCATGTTTGCCCAGTGTTCCCTTCACTAGAGAAGTGAATACAAAGGGAACTATCTATACACTACATTGAATCATGCTAGACTGAAACATGACTCAGCAAGATGCCACATCCTAATCCTGACAGGATTGTTACTGGCTATGACTATTAGGACAGGCAGGTCCCTGATCATTGGAGATTAAGGACCCTGATCTATAGAGATTGTTTTGGATTGTCTGAGTGGAATCCAAATTTAAGCTCAAGTGTTATCTTAATTGGGCTGCAGAAAGAAACTTAATATCAGAAGTGGTCAGAACAATTCAGGGAGGAATTGTGCAGGGATACAGGTGGCAACCAGAATGAAGGAAAGAAACAGAAACAAATTCAGACCAAGGCCTGCAGAGGGAGTAGCCCTGCAGACATCTTGACCTCACTGAGTGAACCTCATTTTAGATGTCTAACCTCTCAAACTAGAAGAAAATACATTCACAATGTTTAAAGCCACTCTGTTTGCAGTAATTTTCATAGCAGCAAGTGGAACAAAGCAGGGCTCCTTTGTGCAAATGCCCTCCCCATGCTATCCCCATGCAGCTACAAGCTGCCATAAAAGGATAGTTACAGTTTATTTCTGTCTGCCACTGAGACTGCTTGTGATGGCCACTGTAAATTGCCAACATGAAAGAGCCTGGAAATGCCTGAGAAGGATATAGCCTGCAAGCACGTCTCTGTGTGTGTGTGAGGGGAGGTGTATTTTTATTATATTGATTCATATGGGGAAGACCTATCTTAATTGTGGGTTGGACCACTTCTCAGACATGGGATCCTGCATGGTAAGGGTGAGAACAGGAAAAAGCAGCATGCTTTCTTCATGCCCTGCTTCCTGACTGAGGACAGACACAGTGGGATCAGCCCTGTCAAGCCTCTGGTGCCATGATTTCTCTGCCGAGATGGACTGTGTCCTGGACCTGCAAGTCAGAGGGTGAACCCCTTCCTTCCTTCGCCTTGAGCTGCTTTGCAGAGTATCTTATCACCACAACAGGAATGGAAACTAAGAAACCACAGCCCTGTTTTCTCTATCTTAATATCTTCTCCTTTACACACAAAGACCCGAGACTTAGAAAGTGAGGGAGTTTTCCTCAGAGAGGCATGGCTTCACACTGACAGCGAATTCTTTTCTCTCTCCGCTCAAAGCTGAGTCTGTCTAGTTCATTATGTCTTTGCCTGAATCTGAAGCCTCCCTTCACCTTTTGTGATGAATACAAGGCTGGGAGTCCCTTTCCTTTTGAGTGTTTCTTACTGTTTGGAATGTCAATAGAACCATGACCCTCTCGTAATGACGAGCTGTTGACTTAGAGACGCTGGGAGATGAGACTTCCTGGAACCTCTTAGTGCTTTACTCCTTATCGATTCTTGAGATGGAAATAGAATATGAGAGACAGAAATACCATCTTAAAAATTATTTTTTTTCTATGTGACCTCTAAGGTCCAGGGGAACTGGATGAGTAAAAGAATCTATCAAGAGGTTGGACCAGAGCCACAGTGTTGCTCTTGTTCATGGGGTCACTTTCTGATTGTTTAAATGGACTGTTTGTTCTCTCTCAAGGCTTTTTGTCTCCATTATAGCTATCCTTCCTTTCCTTTCTCCTTCACGTCCACAAAGATGTAATGTTCCTTTGAATGCATTATTGTAATGGTGGGCATGTCAATGCTGGGCCCTGGCATTTATCAAACGCTTACAACATGCTAGACCCAAGGTTTAGCTTCTTACACTAATACAGTATTTAACACAAACACTGTGCAACTTAGGAGCTTTTATTATTGATCAGGACTCTGGAACTCCGGTCAAGTTACTTATTCAGGGTTACAATATTAGTGGGTGGAAAAATGCATAGGTGATGGAAATCTCCTTTTAAGACATATGTGCTTGTTCACAAATTCTTCTCAATTCCATTCCCCTCCAGAAATCTGCCTCTTGGCCATCTGGTTTGTACTTACCCTTACTGAACCCATGCTAGGTTCCTCCCAGTCTGAGCCCCAGGATAAGCTTATATGTACAAATAAGCCATCCCTGCCTTTCCTTCCCCATTCCTCTTTCTCCAAGTCTATCAGTATTCCTGTATTCTCAAAGATGCCAGGACAGTACAAACATGTCAAGGTCTCTCCATCTGCCTCCATTCCCGGTTTGTGCAGAAAGAGACAAGCAGCCTTGGCTTTGGTTGGACTTGGTGCAGAGGGCAGTGCCCTCACATAAATAGCGGTCGATGCCATTTCGAGTTATTTTGTAAAATTTTCGTTACTGTTGTATGTATGATCTGTAGGGGTGATTTTTAAAGCCTTTAACTAGTCAGTGTACGGCACAGAGCTCCCCTCTCTTCCTTCTTTTTTTTAACAATGGTGAGGACTTACCGGACACAGTAGAATATGGCTAAAGCGGGTACCTGGTGTTAGATGCACTGAAGCTGAGTCTATTCCGCCTAAAAAATAGAAACCCTGGCCAAGTTTCAGTACTTCCCAGAAGTGTAATATCACAAACTATAAACGATCCTTGGGGAAGAGTCTTTTGATGAAAGAGAAGGTCACTGCCCGGGGCTGTTTGTTCGTTGAAGGGGTCCTACAGACGCCATTGTCCTCTCTGGCACATAAAAAATGTTCTTTTAATTGAGCTCTGTGTTCACCATCAAGGAGAGCGAGTGAAAGATGAGAAATAAAATACCTCCATTCTTTTCCACCGGCTATTACCCCAGTAATGGCACACTAATAAATGTGGCATTAGTTAAGAACTGAGTGGGGAAAATCACCATTACTCTTGGAGCCATAAGAAATGAAGATTCAAAAGGTTATTACAGATAATAGATTCACATTCTAACATGTGGAATGGATCTGGGCTTTGATTGGATGCATTTGGCTTAGTGATGCTTTTTTTTTTTTTTTCTGATAGGGAATGTGCTGGTTGAATGGAAGTGGGACCCCAGGCCCGGGGAGCGAGACTGGGTTCTTTGTTCATGCAGGGCTTCAGTAAGGAGACTGACTGCAGTGTATCTTCCCTGAGAACAATGATGTCTGTCCAAGTCCAAAGCTGCCTTGAAAAGCCTTGCTAAGATCACATTCTGTGCTTTGCAGAATCTCCGAGGACATGAAGAGAGATGGCGCCAGATGAAGACAAGATGAACAAATGAAAACTGTCTAGCCTGAGCAAGAGCATTATGCAAAAGCTATTTTGGTCCTCGGAAAGCAGCCGCTCTCAGGATTGCTGCCTTCACACCTCAACTCCAGCGGATGCATTTTATGTTTCTCCTAAAAACCAGTTTACCAAGCCAGGAGCTTAACTAAGAAAAATGCTGCCCCTCCTATCCCAGAAAGGAAGGAATTTAAAATGTCTGCTACCTATGGGTCAAATCCAGGAGTCCCCCCCCCCCCCCCCCCCGGGGTCCCAAGGTGTGAGGGTGAAAGTGAGGCTCCCTCTGAGGCTTTTAGGCTGGGTCTACTTTCACTCTGATTCTAAAGGAAAGGCTGAGGTTCTTAAAGGAGCACAGAATTCACTCAGTGCTTAGCCCAAACAGGCAGTTTCAGCTACGCATTTACACTGAGTTTGTATGAGAAGTGTTTGCTCACGGAATCTACCACTGTAGAGTAGCGTGAGCCAGTGCGGTGGGTAGAGTCAGGGACCACAGGTTTCATTTCAATTCTGCTTCTTATGTGCAGTGTTCGATTACTTACGCCCTAACTGCTATGCTTCATGCTTTTTATTCCCCATTCTTTTAGCAAATCCAGCCACTTCTAGTGGTCTCAGTCACTTGTCACCCACGTTAAGGTGACTATTGTCTTTACAAAATTCTTCCGGGATGCTCTTTACAAAACCAAATCTCAGTTGGACCACTCACTGTTCCAGATTCTCAAGTGACAGAACCCAGGCACTGAACAAACCCAGTAACTGTTCACCTCACCTCATTTGGTACCAAGTTTACATCAAGGTCTTGGAGTTCTAGTGGTGTGTGTGTGTGTGTGTGTGTTATAATCTACAACTCTTAACGTTGTTCTTTATTTTATTTTTGATACATGGTCAATACAAGCTTAGCAGATACCGATTATGAACAAGAAAAAAAAATAAGTAGGCAGGTTCAATGTTTTGGAACACCCTTTCTGTTTGTGTGCGGATTTGATTTTTTTCTGATCTCTGAACCCTCAGTTGCTCAGGAATGAATTTAGAACGAAGATTTAGAATATGTGTTTTGTCTCATGTTGTGTAAGCCCCTAGCCTTCGATGTCTCTGTTTCCAGGTGTGGAATATAATCATATAATCATTAGGATCTCATGGGTAATTTTGAAAACTGAACTAAGGCAGGTAAAGAATTCAAAACATGGAGTAGCTCATTGCAGAGACTAAGCAGAGTCACTGTTTACAATTATGTTCTACTACCATCTCTGGCTGGCTTGATAGGGACCTCCTACACATTGCTTGTGTCTTTTCCCAAGGAAGTGTTGATGCCGTTGTCTTCACAGAGACTTTCTTCCATGTGCATCAGTCATGAGTCCTGTGGTGAAGCTTTCACTAGGATTCAGCACCTAGAAATGGTGATGAGATTTTAGCTAACTTTGAACATGGCTGATGCAGAACACCATAGATAGTTAAATATTGAAAGTCCCCCACACAGGGCCATGCAAAATACATATGGGAGGATGGCATTACCGGGTTAAATCAAGTACTGTTGGCATTAAACCATTAGCATGTATTAAATGGATTTTGAGAACTTGTGATGGCTTTTTTGGGGGAGGGGGGCTGTATCCAGGCTCCCATGTTTCTGTATAATCTATGCCTCACCAGTGTCATCTCTTTCCATGTCCCATAAACATCTCCTGCAACTACCTAGCACCCCACAAGTCCAAACCTGTCCCTAGTCCTCAAATTCTCCATTACTTCAGTTGTATCTCAGAGACTACACCTTCTATTTCCAGATAGAAGACACCACCATCTTTTCTACAGTCAACTTTCTATGCAACTCTAAGGAATCGGGTAAGGGAAATTTTTATACAGATTTATCATCTGGTATCTGGATTTGCTATCCATGTAATCTATTGCTTTAGCAAATTTAAACATTGTAACTCCCCTTGTATCTTTTTAAAATTAAATCCTCTACCTAAACTTTCCTGTGGGATGTCACTGAACCTATACCCCCTTCTGTATCTCCCCTCCAGCCCAAAGAAACACACTTCACAAAATGTGGGTTAACTATAGATCTACCCATCAAATGTCTCTGGATGTGCACTATTATGGAGAACTATCTGTTTTTGTTTAGAAACATCTACTAAAAGACAGAATAAAATATCATTTTTACTACACAGAGCTACCTCCAATGTCCAACAAAGCAAAGCTTGTTACTGGTACTAGGATCTTGGGTCCTTCATTTGACTTCTCTAAGTTGTTCTTTGCCTGAGCTAATTGCACTGTATAATAGCCAAATCTATTCTTTTCCTTTCCTTTTTTTAAAAAATTTAATTTTATTTTTAATTTGGGTATTTTATCTGTTTACATTTCAAATGTTATCCCCTTTCCTGGTTTCTCCTCTGCAAACCTCCTATCCCATCCCCCCTTACCCTGTTCTATGAGGGTGCTCTTCCACCCACCTACCCAGTTCCTCAGAAAATTGAACATAGTATTACTTAAGGACCCAGCTATACCATTCCTGGGCATATACTCAGAAGATTCTCCAACATGTAATAAGATCATATGCTCCACTATGTTCATAGCAGCCATATTTATAATAGCCAGAAGCTGTAAAGAACCCAGATGTCCCTCAATAGAACAATGGATACAGAAAATGTGATACATTTATACAGTGGAATATTACTCAACTATTAAAACACAATGTCTTCATAAAATTCACAGGCAAATAGATGGATCTAAAAAACATCATCCTGACTGTGGTAACTCAGTCACAAAAGAACACACATAGTATGTACTCACTGATAAGTGGATATCAGGCAAAGAGCATGGAATAGCTATGATACAACTCATGGATCACATGAAGCCCCAAGAGGAAGGAAGACCAACGAGTAGATGCTTCAGTCCTACCTAGAAGAAGGAACAAATTAGCCAAATCTATTTTTAAAAAAAAAAAAAGTGCCCGCTTTCCTGTGAAAATATCTACGGACTCCTCAACCCTGAACAAGTCACCATCTGGAGATAGACAGTTAACCTGCACCTCCCTCCCTGATGCCCTCTTAAACTTTTCCCTTCTCTAGCACAGCTATTGAAGAATTGAAATTTCCCATTTCCTTCCTTATTGTAAATATATTTACAATAAAAGTATGTGGTAAGACATGGCTGCTGACTGCAACCTCTTTTTTTTTCCAGCCGTTATGGCCAGGATTTCTCATGGTCTTGGTTTAACTCTGCTTGTATTTGGGGTTCAGCAGAGACCCTAGAGAGAGCAGAACCTGGTACCTCTGCTATCTCCATTGTGCAGTTTATCACTCTACCATATTTCCTGAATAATTTCCCTTTGTGTCTGATTTTGCCAACCATAGGACTGGCTTTGCCATATCTTAACTTTTCTCTAGTACCTGGTAATTGAATCAGCCTCAGAGCTATCACTTTCTGGTCTTACTATAGTGACATCTAACTATTTAGGGATAAATAAATGCTGATATGTAATTAGATAAGAACAGGTAGAGGATATCTGTATAAGTAGATAAAGAGATAGAAAGATAGAAAAATAAAGAGCCATATCTCCTTCAGTTTTTAGATGGCTTTCCCATTACTGAATGCCACACTAATGTAACCAAAATCCTTTCATACAGGTTTTACACATGTTGGAGGATGGAGATAAAATTTCCAACATATTTGCAGAAAACACCATCTAGTTAACGGTAGGTGACAGAGAAAACGGTTCAAAATGCTGTTTTACCCAGTTGATGGACTTTGTTGTTCAAATGTCTGAGAAAACCCAGGATAAATTTGCAAGATGCTAAGAGGTCTCTTTCTGAAGATGTTGCATGCCACAAAAGAGGACTGAGATTTTTGCTGTATGGCTGGTTAAATCTTTGAGAAGGCTTATTCACTGTTTCTGACCAGTACTTCATCCCCACATGCCAATTCTCTTCAGCTCTTGTGTAGACATGTGTGAAATCCAAGCTTTATGCTAATACAGCTAGCTACTCCACAGAGGTTCCCACCTTTCACCTGGAGAATGAACATAGGCTGAGACTCACCCCAACACACAGGATAATTTTGTTCAATTTGGTGGCTATAAATGGGACTCGGGGAGCTATATAATGCTAATGGAAAATATGCATTTATTAATTTTTAATTTCTTAATCTATGGTTGCTTATTATGAGCTCCCTCAAGTCACATAGGGTGAGATTGGTTGGCGATGACAAAGAATCTTGCAAATTAAGTCTGCTTGATGTTGAGACTTATTCATGTATTTTCCCCTCTCTCTCTCTCTCTCTCTCCCTCTCTCTCTCTCTCTCTCTCTCTCTCTCTCTGTCTGACTCTCTCTGTGTCTGTCTGTCTGTCTCTTTCTCTCTCCCGCCCCCCCCCCCGTCTGTTTGTGTGCATGTGTTGGTATGGGTGTCTGTTTGTTCAGGGTCTGTGGTTGAACCCAGGGTCATGTACCAATTAATGGTGCTGGAATTTTTTAGTAAGCCCATAATATTCAAATCCAACTACATCTTCTGTAACTGAGGTCTTCCAGCTGATTCTTGGCACCTATCATCTTTAATTTTGTTTGATCTTTTCTTGTCTTTCTCCTACCTTACCCTTTGAGACAGGGTCTTAAGGCTATCTTTGAAGTAGTGTAGCTAAGCATGACCATGAATTTGTGGTCTTCCAGCCTTCATCTCCTTAGTGCCTGCCATATGTCACTATTCCCCAAGACATGGAACCTATTCTATGGTATTTTTGAACACCTAACTTTGTTGTTTTAATACTTACCTTTTCCAAAGCTCCTTCCCCCTATATTTTAGAGTTAGTTAAGAAAACATTAAGTACCCATTATGAAGTCGGGATTGAATTGATGGGAAGGATCTGCAGAGTGGGGAGGGGGGGTGCCTTAAGATATAGGAAAAACAGTCTGAAAACCTACTACTTTCAATTTTATGCAAATTGTATTCTCTCAGGCATTGTGCTCAAGTGTGAGAAATGAATGATCACTTTCTTCTTTTTTGTATTTAATAAATGTGAGAAAAAAAAATCCTTTTCTACTGAGGCATTGTTTAGTCCTTTAAGAAGCTTCAGGGAATGAGAGAGATAAGCACTCTTCTTTGCTGGAGACTTTATAATTGAAAAGAGATAATGCCTATTAAAAACAAATATCATAACAAGGATATTTTAGACAACAATGAGCATTGTGAAGAAAATAAAGTACACAAGCAGAGAGCATAAATACAAGGTGTAATATTGTTCCATCAATTATACTACCTTTCCATCGAATGTTCAATGGCCAAATTAGAAATTTATCATAAACCTTTGTTGCTTTCATATCCTCCCACAAATCTTTCAACATTGGGGCATATATTTTATTTTAACTAGAGGAAAGGGAGAAATTTGGCAGCAAAATCAATGAGAGGAAAGTTTAGGAAGAAAAAAAATTGAAGGGCATTGGTGGGTTGATTGTATTACCAGAGTGAAATTTGACACTGTCACCAACCTTGATTGGGAAAGAAAAGGGACCAAGAAAAAAAAAAAAAGGATATATATATATACATTTTAGACAGTAGAAAACTAAGACTATGGAAGAAAGTTTAGAAAGGCATGCAGAGACTACATTAGGGGATTCATCTCATATACAGTCACCAAACCCAGACACTATTGCTGATGCTAAGGTATACTTGCAAACAGGAGCCTGATATAGCTGTCTCCTAAGAGGTTCTGCCAGAGTCTGACCAATACAGATGTAGTTGCTTGAAGCCAACCATCATATTGAGCACGGGAACCCCAATGGAGGACTTAGGGGAAGGGCTGAAGGAGTTTGCAACCCCATAGGATGAACAGCAATATCAACCAACCAGACCCCCCAGAGCTCCCAGGGACTAAACCATCAACCAAAGAGTACACATGGAGGGACCCATGGTTCCAGCTACATGTGTAGTAGAGAATGGCCTTGTTGGGCATTAATGGGAAGAGAAGCCCTTGGTCTTGTGAAGGCTTGATGCCCCAGCATAGGGGAATGCCAGGACTATGAGGCAGGAATTGGAGTGGGAGTTGGAGGAGCACCCTCATAAAAGCAGGGGGAAGGGGGATGTGATAGGTGGTTTGTGGAGGGGAAACTGGGAAGCAGGATAACTATTGAAATGTAAATAAAAAATAACCAACAATTTTTTTAAATCCACCTGTAGACTTGATATAGTAATCTCAAAGTAGAGACATTGATATTTTACTAATATCTGAAGGTATTTTAGTTAAAACAAAGGAAACATAAAGTCCATTGGGTAGTATGATGAGTTCTTTACATTTTACAAGACATAAAATAAGAAAATGAGCATGGACAATGAATGGAAAACTCCTGGTTATCAGCCTTGTGCTACTGATAGTTGATTGGATTATATTATTCTCATGGATGGATTGTGCACTGATGATTTCAAAATATGCTGCACAATTTCATTCTAATCCAGAGGAACAATAGATTAACACTGTGATAAATGCAAAGCCAAAAATAGTTGCACTTAAACAATAGTGGGAAAATATTTTAAAACCCTTTACTTACAGCAGGTAGAAAGCAAAGAAAATATGTTTAAAGTAGCATTCAATTTCAGCAAAGAAACTGAAACTTCTATTCAGGGATCCTTCACATAGCACATCAAGGCACAGCATTCCTGAGTGTAATTACTTTAAGGACATATGTTAGAAAGTAAAGATGGCAGATTCATATTTGGACACTGATAAGCGGGAATATTTGGGGCATGATCAGTTTACATACTGACCATCATAACGATGGTGGTCAGGAATGACCCTGGACGTCCTCACTTTTCTTTGGATTCACTGATAAAAGCAGAGGACACTTAAAAGGAAAAGTGAGGTGAGATTTTTGTCCCTAATGTTTCCCCCTTTATGGAGTGGCTAGCTATAACACCATATTCTGCCTCACTCAGGATCCAAATGACAAAGCCACCAGAACTTGAATCAAAAATTTCAAAGCTATGAGCCAAAGTTAACATTTCTTTTCTCTTTTCATTGACATCAGGTAATTTGTCACAATGTTTTTTGTTTGTTTGTGTTTGTTTGTTTGTTTGTTTGTTTTTAAAAATCTGACAAATACAGTCAATAATAGTTTGCTTTCTGTGTTCATTATTCAACCAAATGTAATACTCATTTGGTTCCTCTCTGACATTTCAGTTTCCTAGCTAGTTTTTGAAAATCCCTTTTGATTTATTTCTTTCACTGACTCCATGATTCTCCCCAGCTTCTCATCCCACTTCTAAGATTACTTTCACAGTCCAATCTCTTCTTCTGTATTTCAAATTCAGGGCCCTAAGACTTCTTAAATCAACCTGATATTTCCTTATGTAATCCTCTAACTTCTATTATGACTTCTGGGTAAACAAGATTCTGAGCCTTCTGGGACCTTCAGCTATATTTCTTCCCACCTGCCTTCCACTTTTACATTCTCTTGATGTTAAGTGTAAAACTAAAACCAAAGCAGAACCTTCATTTCTATCGTATGATTATTTCTATTCATGATACCCCTAGGTTCTCACTTTAGGTATGGAAGCACCATTGTACTCTTTGTGCCTAAGTGATCTTGTGTGCGTGCAACTGTGCATAC
This sequence comes from Mus caroli, assembly GCF_978045245.1. NCBI lineage: Eukaryota > Metazoa > Chordata > Mammalia > Rodentia > Muridae > Mus > Mus caroli. Next base: position 11,991,359 of record NW_028227275.1, on the reverse strand, counting down.
ACACACAAACATGTCCACATGGAGGCTAGAAGTCACCGAAGGTGCATGCAATCTAGCTATCTTTGTAAGACAGGCTCTCTCACCCCGGAGGTTGGTGATTATGTGAGGCTGTCTGAACAGCAAGTCTCAGAGTATGCCTTCTTTCAGCCACATCTGAGATTACAAGCATTCTGCCTGCTCCAAGTCCTTATGCTTGTAAAACACATACTTAATCAACCAATCTACCCCCTCCCCCATCACAGTATTCTTTGCTCCAATCTCGATAATATTTTTCTCAACTGCTGTTTTATATTGGACTATCTCATCTGTATGGTCACTGATAAACTTTAGTCATTTGAGAGTACTGCCTATGCCATTTTTTTTTCTGACTGGTGATCTCTTTGTTTCTAGTTCTTTCTTCTTCCAGTGTGTCCCCATGGGTGATGTCTTGTGGGCTTCTGACCACATATATCATCATGACACCATGACATCATCCTGCTCTTGGATAGCCTCCAATTGCTCAGCTTTATGCAAATTATTTCCAACTCTTTCTTCTAGTACCATGTCCTTCTTTCCTTAGTCCTAGACTCTCTTTTCAGTATGGCTTTTGTTAAATTTTAACTTGGTCATACTGTAGATTCCCTTGAGAGATTGGCTGCTTAGTGTGCCTGTTTTGGATTGTCTTTTCTGCCTTAATGGATGCCTCAACACCTAACCACTGTGGGTGATGTCATTTCTTGCCTGGAATCCTTGACTGTATAGGTGGAGAAAGAAGCCAAGCAGCTTGCATTCATTATCTTCTATTTCCTGATCGTCAATAAGATGTGTTCAGCAGCTTCATGTTTCAAGCATCTTGACTTTCCCCGACGTGATGGACTGGGAGCCAGAAGAAACCTTTTCCCTTAAGTTTCTTCCTTTGGAGTGTTTTATCACAGCGAATGGAAAGAAGATAAAACACCCTTGTGCCAGTAAGCTGTAATAACCAGAAACAATCTTGCTTTGCTACATTTAAGCATTGCTTGTTCTGCTAATGAATCCTTCTCTTTTCCTTGTCAATCAAATAAAGCCCATTCCAGCCCTAACCAATTCTCCTGCTCTCTCCAGCCCCTGTAGGTCCTGTTCCTGACCCCTTCTCTTATCCCAAAATTGCAAGCAAGCAAGAGAACAAATACACTGCTCAGAGTTCCTTCAGTGTTATGTAGACAACACACACATATTATGTCATGATTTTGTTCACTTTTCCAGTATAAAGAATAAATTTCTTTTCTGTTTTGTAAACAAGGACACAGGGTTAGTAATTTACTTCACTTTCCATAACATTTTGGTCAAAGATCTAGGATTTACTCTTAGGTCTATATGTCTCTAAAATCAGCAAATAATCCAAAGCAGACCTCAATGATCTCAAGAAAATATGTTTCCAGACCCCCAGGGGATACCTGATGGTATATGGCATCAAATGCTATGTACATTTTTCCTATACATTGGGGTTCCTTTTTCATAGTAAACTTAACTTACAGTTTAGGCATTGCAAGAGCTTAAGAACTGCTAATAAATCTAAGCATTGATCATACTGTAATAGATAGTTCATGAAGGTCAGTTCACCTTCTGGACTCTATCAAGACTTGAGACTGGTTGTTTAAGGTTATAGCTGTCTATAGTATTGAAGTTGTAGGAAACAATATGGATGAGCAGACTCAGTTCTGACATGACTTTATAGGTAGTATAATGTAACTGTGAATGTTTGCAATTTTCTGTTTGAGCTCTTGGAATTTTTTTTTTCACTTTCAATATTGTGTAAGACTTTTGTGGGTAGGCATTTCATCTTTTCCGCATGATCCACATTTAAGTACCCTTGAGCACCTAAAGAAGCACCCCCCAGCCAGGTGTGGTGGCACATGCCTTTAATCCCAGCACTTGGGAGGCAGAGGCAGGCGGATTTCTGAGTTCGAGGCCAGCCTGGTCTACAAAGTGAGTTCCAGGACAGCCAGGGCTATACAGAGAAACCCTGTCTCGAAAAACAACAACAACAACAAAACAAAAAAGGACCTCCCATGTTCAACTAAAGCTTGCAGAGTGAAAGCTGATAGAAAGATAGGCGTTTGTTGCTTCCCACATCAGCCCTGTGCTGATCTCTAGGTAAGAATTCTAGTTCCAGATGGACGTGCAATGAGTGCTATTTAAGCATCTCAGCATGAGCTTTTGACATCACCATGGGAACAGACACCCCTGCACCAATGGTCAGAACCAGATGCAGTTCTTTCCCTTGGTATCAGACCTAAGTTTTAGCCAAGGGAGGTAGGTTTCTTGGGGAAAACAGGAGTTGATTTTCAATAGGAAAAATAGACTCATTTGCAATCTGGTGCTATCATAGCAAGGATTTACCTATTCTGTCTTAAAGAAAGATCCTGGGCAATATACCAAACATGTTGAAAAGAACTAGAGCCAATGCAAATCCCTTCTGTACTTGCATTGCCTTAGACAAATTTTCTACACATCCTCAGCCTCACTTCAGTTTTCTGAAAGACTAGATTAAACAAAAATAAACAAAAACAAACAAACAAAAAACTACCTCTTACACTCATTGGGGAATTGATTAGAATACATTTATGTATCTAAGTGGATAATAATACTTATAACTCAACACATGATAGTTATAATGTTAATATGGAAGAAAGAATTCCTTTGTGAGGAAGAAAGGAAAGTAACCCAGGAAGCAGGAGGCCTTCAAGAAGAGTTTGTGGAATTTTGCTAGTGATGTTGCCAGGTTCCAATGGTAGACTCAATCCAATAGTAGTCTCACTGATGATCTTGTTTAGCTAAAAGGGTCACCAATCAAGACAGAAAGTCACCAATATACGAAAGAACCAATAGGAGGAAGGAGGTCTGGCGGGGTTGGGAGGCAGATAAGGATCTTAGGTAGTTTTTGTTCACTGGACACAAAACCTAGACAAACAATTGAGGAATTGTCTCCTTCAGATTGACACGTGGGCATTTTCTTATTTGCAGGTTGATGTGCAGTGCCTTTCCTAGGCAAAGCGCCCTGGGGCAGCCAAGCAAACGAGTAAGCAGCATTCCATGTTGGTTTTTGCATCAGTTCTTGTCTACAGGCTACTGCCTTGAGTTTAATCACTATCATCACCTACAAGCAAAATAAAACCTTTCCTCTCTGAGTTCTTTTCAGATCCTCGTGGTTTTCAGATCCGAGAGACAGAAAGTGAACTAGGACATGGAGTAGCAAGCAGAACGCATTCCACACTTGTCTGTAATTATAAAAGGGCTAATGTTATCTCTTTTTAAATAGAGGAAAATATGGAGTTTTTAATTAAGTCAATTTTGGTCAGGCTTGTTGGATTGGATTAGATGTTTGTGTCTATTTATAGTCACAAGTTATATTAATTTGTGAAACATATATTAACCTTGTAACTCAAGTAGTGCAGCGTAAGCCTCAGTCCCACATCAGGATACGTTTCACTCATCAAAAGCAATACAGTGACATCAGATATGGCCATTACATCTAGACAGTAGCCAAGCTCTTTCACACCGCTGTACTTTCCCCTTCTTTTTCTCTTTTTCTTTTGTAAACGACAAAAGTCTGAGTGGGTATTTTGAATTTTCTCAACAGTGGTGGCAATTCTATGTGATCATTTGGCCTAAAGCCACTTAAATGTGCTTTTAGCTTGTCAGATGATCTATGGCTTGGCTTCTTATGGCAGATGGTAAAATATCCTCACACATTAGGATCATGGCCATATGACTCTTAAGTGGAACCATTATGAGGATATCAAGCACATACTGAAAACACACGAGAGTGACAGTCTTGATGACACGGGAGAAACTTGGGTTCTCCTTTGGGGTTCCTAGTCACAGTAATAAAAGAATTTTAAAATAGATTTAAATGGAAGTTGTATGACCAGTTTATAACTTTAGAAGAAAACCCCCCTCAGGGAAAGCAAGCTGAAAATCTCAGCAGCTTGAGAGAAGGAGAAACGAAAAGTTTGAGCCAGAGTGGAGGTCAGACACAAAGTGAACAAACAGTCACATGGCAGCTGGGGAAGATTTAGCAAACACTTAAGGCAGCCCAAACGTCTGGGCAAAGCATGCTCAGAGCAGACTTGGAAAGAATAAAAAGAACAGTTACAGTTTTCTGAATAACTTAGGAACGTGAACAGACTTATGTAGCAACACTTTGGTGAACCTGTAAACTCCACCATCAGGGGCAGGAATTTTGAGAAGGAAAAGTACAGTATTTAATTAAAGGGATACATATTCTACCTACATCCTTAGCACAACGTAATGTGATCTGCCATCCTCAATAAGTTGCTCCTCCTTTTTGGAGAGCCTTGAATGCTAGGGCTCCACCCAGGCCAGTGATTCCCTTTCTTTGACCAGAGGAGTTTTCCACAAAGGGCCAATACGGGTACTATAACATTACTAGCTCTGAAATCAGTTAAGAAATCAGATCAGGAGTCTACCCCCACCCCACCCCAAACACTTCTAACATCTGCTGTCTAGCAAGGATAAGTTTGTCAAGAGGCCTAAGGACATTTCTAATTTTTTTTTTTTTTGATACAAATAAAACTGTTTAGTTTACTTTGGGGTCTTTTTTTTTTTTTTTTTAATCTGTAATTGGCCTGGCAGTTTCTTCCTACTGTTCTTGTCAGAAAAGGGCAGTCATCTTGGGAATGAATCATGAACAAGTGGATTCTAGGAGCCAGAGGGGTAGAGGACACCATGAGAACATAGCCCACAGAATCAACTAAGCAGGGCTCATAAAAGATCACAGAGACTGAAACAGCAAACCCAGACCTTATATGGGTCTGAGCTAGAGCTAGGTCCTCACTGAGGTCTTTTTGACCCCAATGACTTCAAATTCTAGTGAGAATACTAGAAGAGAATGACCAAAAATATTGCATGTTACCCTGGAATAGGTGTTGCTAGAAAAACTTTATCAAGTGGTTACCATGTTAAAACATGGATTTTAGAGTGACTTAAATCTGTGTTCCTTGGCCATGGTGACTCATTCATATTTGGTTGCAGCATGGTCTGTCTCTTAAATCCAAATATGAGTCTTGTTTTTAATGATAATAAATATGTGACAGTCCCAGGTCAAAAATGGAATCTATAAACTATCTCCTCACAGTTTTCCAAAGACAGGGAGAGGAATGGAATGTTCTCCTAGCCTACAGAACAAGTTACAAGCTAAGTTTAACAGGTATAGAAGACAGGAGTATAGACTACTGCAGTAGGGAGAATGCAGACCTCATTCTGAACTTGAATGAACTAAGAAGTTTATGAGTTTGTAAATGAAGAGTTGGGAGGCCCTGTGTGTGCCCTCATTGGCCTTGCCCAAGGAAGGAGGAAGATTGTTTCTTTCTTCAGGGAGGCAGGCAGCTTCTCAATTATCCTCTCTTAGAGACTGGGTCACTTTTCTTTGATGACTGCATTTCAAAGGACTGGCATCCAGGATACTAAGAGTGACATCCCTGCACTGTAAAACTGACAACAAGCTTGCAGAAGATTTACATCATACAGAGATAGTTAATCTTGTGTAATTATGAGCTTTCTGAAGGAAATGCCCACAAAAAAAAGGGCGATTAGTGACAAAGAGGCAAAGGGGAATCTGTCCAGTTTGGTCAGGTTGAGAGAAATGTAATCTTTGAGTATTTCACTTTGCCAGAATAGACAGAAGAATGTGACATAAGGACAATAAATTTATGTTTATTTTAAAATAATATTATAGTTGTATTACATTTAAAATGATATATATTTGTCAAATGTAAAGACAGTGCTTTGGTTTCCACTCTATCAAGAATACAGCTAAAGATTAATATATGCAGGGAAATTTCATTTTTCTGTCTTCTTTATTTTTCTAACAGTCTCTCTCTTTCTCTCTCTCTCTCTCTCTCTCTCTCTCTCTCTCTCTCTCTCACACACACACACACACACACACACAATTATATTTACCCTGTGGTGTTCTTATCCTTTCCCTCTGAATTTCTACTTTTCCTGTAGTCCCCCAGTAGCTAACTATACCATTATAAAAATGACACCCCCATTTCTAAATACAGTCATCCTCTTAGCTGGCAGAATAAGACTCAACAGCAGATTCTGTTTCTCCTGCTCCCAGCACTGCTTGCCCTGTTTCACTCTATGTTGACTACCACAGTCTGTGTCTGGAGAGCTGTTGTTGTTCACATTCCTAGAGACTCAAAAGAGCATGCTATTATGTATAGTATGTATACTCGTAGAACATACTATCCATCCAACCCATTTCATGGCAAGGGCCATGAATCAAAAATCATTCCAAATCATTGCCCAACTGTTTCTCTACATAACCAAGTAGAAAAGTTAGGTCATCTTTGGTATTTCCTCTTAGAAAGACAGTCTCCACCTCAAGGACCCACTCTTAGGAACTAATTACTTCCCAAAGCCCCCATGTTGAAATATGATCAAGTTAAGCATTAGAGTTTAACACTAGGAATTTTGACAGAAACACAAACCTCCAGCCTAAAGTAAACTGAAGCTACTTTGCCAGTATAACCTCATATGGAGGCTAAAAAACCCTACAATTTGTAACTTTGGGTTCAATGGAATTCTTACTTTGTCTCTTAGTAGACATAGTTCTTTCTTGGAAATAAGACTAAGTCCAGTAAAGCTTCAGATCACGGAGCCAGAAAGTAAAATATTACAAGTGGTTGCTGGGAATAATGAAGAAAGTGGCCAATTGTATATTCACGTCAGTTTCTATAAGCAGAATATTATTAAATGCAAGTTTATTTTGAAACAATGTTGGCTTTGTTTTGCATTTAAAATTATATGTGTTATAAAATTTAAAGACTGTGACATTACTAGTACATCACTGAGTTCTAGCTATTGGCTCTGCAGTCAGTTTAGTGAATATGCAGTGTCCTTAGACACAACCCCCCAGAATTAGCAAGGAGTGAATCATCAATTTTTTGTCCCCCACTTTTAGAAGTTTGTTTCCAGTGATATTATAAACCTAAATACATAGGTTTCACTTAGGCTGAGTAAGATCTCCAAATCCATGAAGCAGAAACAGAAACACACACACACATACATACATACATACATATACATACATACACACAAGCGAGAGAGAGAGAGAAAGAGAGAGAGACAGAGACAGAGACCCAGAGATAGAGACAGAGAGACAGAAACAGAGAAAGACAGAGTAAAAGAGAGAGACAGAGATAGATACAGAGAGATAGACACAGTGAGAAAGCCTAAGGAATAGATGTCTGGATCTCTGGACCTGTATAAAATTTCTGCTGCTTCCGAGAAGTACATATAAGTGGTCCTTCCTTGGTCACATAAGAAGCAAGCAGACATCATCAACAAATCCAACAAATGTGCTCTGGAATGAGGCATCCCGACTGTACTGAGTCTCAATGGTAGCCAATGTTTAGCTGTTCATCACACTTTCATGTACAAGCTTAAGAACCAGAAATTTGGAGAGGCAAGTTCTCTACCAAATACAAATCCTGATTTGTCAAGGGAGCAATACTGATGGATTCCCAGCATTTCAGGAGATATGGATATGGAAGGAGTACCTGTCAAACAGAAAAGTTTCTACAGAAGACCGAGTCTACAGGGTAGGACAGAAGACAGGAAGAGAAACATGGTGACTTCCTTAGGAGGGAGATTTCAGACTAGTGTACAAAGCTCAGGATCTAATGATAAAAGGATTGAAAGAACATGAACAAGAGTGATGGCAACTTCAAGTAAAAGGGGCTACACAAGCAAATGAGGATGTTCCAGGCTGTTTATCAGTACCAAGTAAATGCCAAGTCGTTCTACTGAGGCCGAATCCAAGATGAATTTGCTTTTAAAAATGAGTGGTACTGGAAGTAAGCACTGCCCAAGTGTGAAGTAGCAATTCTTTTCTGTGCTGCTCTTTGTTTTTAATACTTGGGATAGCATTCATTGAAGAATAAATAACTAATCATGAATTTCTAAAACCCATATGGTATAGGTGACAAACTCAGTCATCAGTGTGTGCACGTTGTATGTGTGTGTGTGTGTGAGATGCAACCAAGGATGTCTGTATTTTTAATTGCATGGACTTAGAAGGAAAGACTAGATCTTCACTTCCCATAATGTCAAGGTCTTTCCAAGGATCTTCCGTGGTAAAGTCAGCTAGGCAGAACAGTGATTTCTCTAATTATTCACTCGCAGAACTGGAGATTTTTTCTCAAGGTAGTGCAGAACTGCTCCTTTTAATTTATTTTTCCCCCCAAGGACCAGGCTGAGGTTTCAACTTTAAAGTCCAGGGGGGCTTTCAAGTTACAGTATAGTGGCTCTCTCTCTTACCAACAACAAAATTTCTTTCATCAGCGTTCCATGTTCAAAGGGGAGAAAGGCTTCAGATGCGTATGTTTTCAAAGGGACTAAAGGGACTGATCGTCTACAGAGCAGGCAGCACCTGTAAGCTCATGCCAGCTTGTCAGTCTATAAACACAGTTAGAGGGGAAAGTCTCTTAAAGGGCAAGCATGCTGTTTCTCTGGCTTCATTTTAATGCCTTTCAGCTACTCAGCTCCAAGGTGTTGGTGGAATCCAGGGTCACAAAACCTTTGTTTTCTTTATCCTTTTCCTTTAACATTTATTATTAATGTCATCATGATTTGAAGATAGTGGAGGAAATGAAGTAGGCAGCACTCAGGAGAACTGGCAGAATTGTCCCTTCTAATTAGATGTGCCCTGCTATTGTCAGGCTCGTTTCTGGATTTGAGCCAGGGGAAAAAAACTTTCCTCTCAGTATACCAAATGCATCACATGGCATCACTGGACTTCATCCCAGAAGCAAGCACAAGTTCAGCAGGAAGCCAATTGGGTCCTGGCCCAATCGATAATGAAGTATCCTCATTAAGGTTTTCCCATTAGGTATGTTTTTATCTAATATAGAAAAGAGGAGGCACATTCAGAGGAAGAGCTCTGGTACACTCTATTCTCTGGATCACTTGAGGCACCCTGCTATGCTTAGGTCCTTCATGTCATCTTAGGATAAGGCTTTCCATTGGTGCAGCAAAGCGGACTCCTCCAAGAGCTGGGTCTCCAAGGAAAAATGGTGGAAAGGCTCTGCTGGAACATAAAGAATGTAATACCACGTCACAGAGTGCAAGAGATGCTTTGCCATTTTCGACACTGACTCTTTTCTTTCTACATTGAAGACGGACAGATCATGGCATAAACAGAGGCTCCCTCTGTGTTTCACATTTTCTTCAGCACAGGATGCACTGATTTTATGGGAACTTGACACATAAAATATACAATTTGATTCATCAGGGCTTCTGTGTTTACGTAGTTTAAGTTGAAGGAACATCATTTAAAGTGTTTGTTTTATAACATTTCCACAGTACTTTACTTGAATGACAATAGGAATTATATGTATGCTGGCTGTCCGCTGAGATTGGAACACGTTTATGTCAAGTACAGAAGATAATAAGAAACTATACTTCAAAGACAACTACTACAGATCTAATTCTTTTCATACTGACTTTGTTTCCATGTTTAGCTTTTCCCTGTATTATAAACAAGCAGTGTTTTAAATCTTGTTTAACCAACTCACTGATTTTTGTTTACTTTATCATTGGCACTTAAAACAGTATCTGAGTATAATAATAATAGTGATAACATAATACTCGGTTAACTAAATACTTGGTATGCACCATCTGGCATTTTGTATGTTCTTTGTATGAACCACACCAAGTGATAGGCCTAACCAATGAATAATTTGAAGAATACACTGCAGAAGTAAATGTTTTTCAAAAATCCTATTTTTTGTGTGCTGGAAACAAATGATCCCTGGTATTTTGATTTCGAGAAATTCTTGTACTTAACTGCCATAGGCTTCAGGCTTTGATTACGTTCTCTAAGAAGGACAGGTAGCCTGAGGTGGAAATTAGCATACATAAGTAGTGTCATTTGGAAGTTATCCAGAAAGCACTGGGGAAAGTGAAGGATGAAGCAGAGAAGGAGATTCCCGGGATAGGAAGCATCCTTGAGTTAATGACTGTAGGGATGGATGTTCAAACTTGCAATGAACCTTGGGCTTGTTGGCCCAGCACAAACCATGCATCATACTCTCCAATTATCAGGGAAATAGAGACTATTCCTTCTAATTTGCAGGATGCTCTTGAGCTGTGAACACTTCAACATATAGAATCTTCCTAAATGGGGACTGAGTATCACTTCATGACAATAAGGTTTCACCTAGTGGTCACTAACATAAGCCCTTTGTGGAAGAGTTAATGCCAAGAAGTCATGAATGGGAGAGGGTGGTGGTTGTCAATTTGCTATAAACAAGCATACACAAAATTCTTGAAAAGAAAAGTGGATGAGAATAGACTGTATTAGTTCTGACATCAAATCTGGAAAATTAGTGCAAAATCCTAAAAAGAATCTGCAGTCGCTCATGGGTGGCCACACCAACTCTGTATATTTCAGTCATGTTGGAAAATGAAGGGTGTGTGTGTGTGTGTGTGTATGTGTGTGTCTGACATTTAAAAGCTGTTCAGACAATTACAGCATGGACACTTTCCCTTTCCAAAGATAGTGTGTCCAGCCTGCCTTGGCGCCAATTAAGTAAAGAAAAAAGATGGAAGGAAAATTTAGATCTTCCTGCCCTGCTCCATTGCTTTACTTAATTGACTTGTTTGAGTGTGTGCCAGAACTGGATATATCTTGTTAGAGTGGCAAAGTTTAAAAATCAACTTGAATTTCAATTCCAGGCAGCTATCGGCATAGGGAGATATAGTTGTTGTTGATGGGGGGTGGTAACAATAGGCCGAGCCTGAGAATATGTCTTTAGGAAAAAGAAACAAATTAGTAGCTTCATGCTCTGAAGTCTTTAATAATACAGTAATCTAGAGCTGACATTATAAATTCTGAATAAGCGTTGTCTGCTGTTTAAAATTTCCCATGGCTTACTGTCAAATATATTTAAATGGATTTGGAAAGTCTGTAAGCCTTCTAATCATGGATGAAATATATTCTTTTATAGGACTCTAAATTTTTGGTAATTATGTGCCATTTAGTTAATCTCCCTATATTATTTACCAAGCATATTTTGTAGTCAAACACTTGAAGAGTTGACATGGTAATGACAATGGCCATGAGTAAAAATGGAAAAAAAAAAAGGTTAGGGAGAAAAAGCAGCTGGATTTAAAATTGTTTGTTTTTATGTTAGCTGTTTATGGATGAAGCACCAGAGGTGGGGATGAAGGGAAGGAAAAGGAGGAGGAGAGCATGGGTGGATGGATGGGTGGGCAGATGGATGAATGAGTTAATGAATATATGAATGCTTAGAAACAGAGGGGCTGATATTGTTGTTCTTCCTATGGGGTTGCAAACCCCTTCAGGTCCTTCAGTCCTTCCCCTAACTCCTCCATTGGGGTCCCCATGCTCAGTCCCATGGTAGGCTTCAAGCATCTGCATCTGTATTAGTCAGGCTGTGGCAGAGCCTCTCAGGGGACAACTATACCAGGCTCCTGTCAGTAAGCACTTCTGATCAACCAACCAGACCCCCCACAGACACCTCAGAGCTCCCAAGGACTAAACCACCAACCAAAGAGAACACATGGAGAGACCCATGGCTCCAGTTGCATATGTAGCAGAGGACTGCCTTATTTGGCATCAATGGGAGGGAAGGCCCTTGGTCCTGTGAAGGCTTGATGCCCCAGTGCAGGGGAGTGCTAAGGCAGTGAAGTGGGAGTGGGTGCTTGGGTGAGCTCCCTCATAGAAGTAGGGGGAGGGGAAGGGGAGACAGGGTTTGTGGAGGGGAAACAGGGAAGGGGGATAACATTTGGATTGTAAATAAATAAAATAACCATACACACACACACACACACACACACACACACAATTTCAAACTAAAAAAAAGAAATTCAGATAAATGTAAACGTTAATATTTTTTTAAAAAGAAACAAAGGGGCTTATCCTGGCTTGGAACAAAGATAGTGCAAGTTTGTAATAATGTAATAATGGGCACTAAAACACGGTTAGATAGAAAACCTAAGTTCCACTGTTCCGTAATGCTGTGAGGGTAATCACAGTTCAAAATAAACTATCATGTTTATGTTACAAAGGGAGAAACAAGACAGCAAACAAAACTGACAAGGAGAAGCACATTCTAATTACTCTGATTTGCTCAGTACATACTATCTACATGTGTTGAACCACACACTATCCTATAAATATTTACGGTTATTGAAGCCTCATTAAGACAACAGCATCCCACTAATACACTACCAGAAAAATCTGGCATAACCCAACTAAATCCTAGGCATCCATTGGGGCACCTGTGTTGGTTTTAGCTGTCAGCTGAGCTGCTTGAGAGGGGAGCTGCCTAGGTAGTCAGGAGGCCCTCGGGATTAACAATGATGAGGAGCATTTCTGAAGTGTCTCTGGATAGCAAGGTTTTTATTAGTAGTGATTAACAGAAATCCAGAATGCTGCCATGTTGTCCATATAACCATCTAACTACTTGGAGATCTTTCTTCTACAGACATGGAAGCTAAAATTGTATGGGTATTTGTAAAATGTTCTGTTCAGGTAGGACCAACAGTATGGTGTTCATGTAAGAGTAGAAGGTTTATGCAATATGGAATGAAATGAACATGAATAATATAAAGATTAGATTAAGTGAAATAAGCAAGATAAATAGATATCAGTATGCAATATCCGTTACATATAGAGTCTGAGAATCTAATAGAAATCTGGAGTAGAATATTGGCCACTTTGTGTGAGAGATACTGTGGAAGATGGAATGATGGTGAGATCTTAGTCAAAGGAAGAATCCCATTGTACCACATGGAGACTTGGACTTGGTTGATGATATACGTATTCTTGGAAAGTGCTAAGACAGTGGATATTAATAACATGTACCACAAGCATATTAAACATGTGAAATTGTACATACATTAACTAGTTATGTTTTTATATTTTGTAACATATCTTTCAAAACATCATTTTTTTATAGTATCTTCAATTTCATGTATTTATTAAATTACAAATTTCGAAAAGAATGTTCCAGTGTCTTCATAATAGAACAAAGAAGGAGAAATGTGGTTGTCGCTGAAATTTGTTATTCAGGTATGAGCATTCACCATGAAATATGTCCTCGCAGCAGACTTTTAAGAGTATAATATAATATTATTAACCATAGTCACAATTTCATGTAAATGATCCCTAGAACTTGTTACTTCCACATTAATGGAACTTTTTGACTGCTAATTAGCAACTTGCCTCGCCTACAGTTCATCTATTTTTAAATGCCATCTACATAGAATCATCTGAGCATTTGTTTTCCTTGAACTAGAGCAACTGAAATGTATGTAACTAGGGGTAGGAACTCAAAAGGATATAGGCATTGTGGAAAAGATCAAGGCATCTCGGAAAATTAAATGTAGAATTATATGCTTCCATATCCATATCTGGTATTCATACAGATGAACTGAAATGTGGATATCAAAGCAATGTCAGTACCTATCTTAGTCAGGGTTTCTATTCCTGTACAACATCAATGACCAAGAAACAAGTTTGGGAGGAAAGGATTTATTTACCTTACATTTCCACATTGTTGTTCATCACTAAAGGAAGTCAGGACTGGAACTCAAGCAGGTGGAGAAGCAGGAGCTGATGCAGAGGCTATGGAGGGATGTTACTTACACACTTGCTTCTGCTGGTTTGCTCAGCTTGCTTTCTTATAGAATCCAAGACCATCAGCTTAGAGATAGCACCACCCACAATGGGACCTCCCCCCTAGATCACTAATTGAGAAGATACCTTACAGCTGGATCTCATGGAGGGCATTTCCTAAAGGGAGGCTCCTTTCTCTGGGATAACTCCAGCTTGTGTCAAGTTGACACACAAAACCAGGCAGTACAGTCCCGCAATATTTATTAGTCATAGTAGCCAAGACGTAGAAACAATGTCCATGTTCAGTGATAGGTGAATGGACAGGGAAATACCCATACATACAGCTTTTGAGAGCTCAATATGATTTTATCACTTTTCCCTCCTCCTCTCTCACTTTAAACTTTCTCATGCACTCCCCCTTGATCTGTGTCAGATTCTTGGCTTTGTCTGCTTTAGTCACAGGTACACGCACACATGCACATCTCCCTAAATACATAAAAACAACCTGCTCAGTCCATAGAGTTTTACTTGTGTACATGTTTTCAGGGCTGACCGTCTGATATGGTCTGCTTCCTTGATGAAGACTATTGACCCTGCTGTGACCTTTCCTTAGTTACCAGTAGAGTTCCTTGTCTAGGATTGAAGTCTCATGAGTTTTACACTTTAACATTAGTTTGAATATAAATTCTAGAAAAAAAAACAGCTCTGACCAAATACTCAGTAAAAAGAAAAATCTTATAAAAAGGAGTATAGTCCTTAGAAATAAAGGAGCAAAAGTTACATAAGCTCGGTAGAACCATCAATACCAAGGAACATGCCAAACCTCCATTTAGAAAGCTAAAACAATTAAATGAAGACCACATATGAAGAGTCCACAATGAGCAAATCACTGGTGGAAGCCGAACACTTCTTTAAGGCCAGAAACACAACCAGCATGTCCACTGTCACCACCTCTAGCATTTTGCTGGGGAGTCTCACAAAACAAAATACCAAAAAATGGACATGATGGGAAATAAAAGGCATCTGGATTGGGAAATCTGGAGTAAATCTATCTCTGCTTCCAGCTGATATATTCTTATACAAGATAAATTCAACAACACACATATGGTACAGCTATTAAATTTAATGTTGTTTCAAGATAAAAAGTGAATATACAAAATCAACTATTTCTTTATGCTTATAACTATCTGAAAATAAAAGTAAAGATATTTATATTAATGACAAAAATAAAACTTGCTTTGAAATGAATTTACAATGGATTTAGAGAGAGAGAGAGAGAGGAAGAGGGGGAGGAGGGAGGGAGGGAAGGAGGAAGGAAGGAAGGAAGGAAGGAAGGAAGGAAGGAAGGAAGGAAGGAAGGAAGGAAGGAAAGAATGTTTTGCCACAGACATACAAGACTAGAAAGACTTGCTGTGCTCATGGATCGCACTGTTAAAATGACCATGCTACTCAAAGCGATTTAAGATACCATGTAATGTTAGTATTATTCCAATGACATTTTACTTTCACACAAATAGAGAAACAGTCTTAAAATTAATATGGGATCAAAAAGAAACTTGAAAAGCTAGAGTAGTTTTTAGAGCAAGAAGAATAAGCTAGAGGCATTATGTCTTCTGAATTCAAAAGTTTTACAAAAGCCATGGCAGTCAACGGAGTGTTGTGGAGCTTTGCCAAACAGATGTTTGTGACGAATATTCACAAAAGAAGTGAATTCATGCATGTACTGAGCAATGAGCTCAACAATGATATCACAACTACACAAGAGAGAAGATAAGCTACAAGTGATGTTTGGAAAACTGGTCGTTCATACAGAGATGAAAATGTGCCTGTTCCCAATACCATGTGTAAAATCAAGTCAAATGGATGGGAGGCTTAACATAGACTCAAAAATGAAAAACATATGGACAACAGACAGCATCAGCATATTGACATCCACCTGAACACTAATAATATTGTAGACATTATACAAAAACTACATGCCAAATAAAAAAATAAAGAAAGTGGGTGATGCAGATTATACTCAACTAAAAAGGCTTTGAAGATGAAAGACTGTATTAGCGTGAGGAGGTAAGCTAGAGAATAGGAGCTCAGGAGAACAGGTAACAGCCAACCAATGTATACGAGGAAATAAAGAATTCAGTAATTAAGTCCCTGAATGATCTGATACCATTGTACAAAGGATTTGCATAAAATGTTCTCTTTAGAAGATATGCACATGATAAACAGGTGAATTCAAAAGTGCACAGTAGCCTTTCAATCATGAGAGAAATGCAGATTAAAGAGGATCATTTATTGCTGCATCTTCTAAGACATATAAAAAATCTGTATCCTGACAAAGCAAATTGCCGGTGGATGGTCTATGAAAAGTAGTTTGATCTGGATTTGTGCTTTTGTGCTGCACACACACACACAGAGTCTTACACACATACACACACATATACACAAACTCTCACACAAAAAATCACACACATTCTCATACACAGTCATATACAAAGAGATGCACACACACAGTTTCACATGTACATTCACACACACACACTCACACATATACACACACTCTCACACATAAAATCACATACACTCTCATACACAAATCATACACATACAGACTCACACACACACATACACATACATACACACATACACATATACACCTACACTTGCACACACTCACATACACACACTCACACACACATACTTACACATGTATACATACTCATAAACACATACATACACACTCACATACACACATATACACACTCATGTACATACACAAGCACACATTAACACACATACACACATTCATACACACACACACAGAGCTTAATATCCTGATAAGTATAAGTAAGTATGAATGCTTAGTTATTGACAGAAAGTAACCTAGACTTTGGATCTAAGGAGAGAGAGAACTAAGAGAGAAATAAGCAAACATTTACTGAAAAGCATCCAGAATAAATAAACATAAAGAAAATTCCACTGCTGTGCATTTTAGTTAAACAACAAAAAATCAATCATAAACAAATATCTAAAGCTTAAATGTGGGGAAACACTTTTCATATAGAAATATAAGAAAGATAGCACTGTGACCTTATCAGAAGGAATGAAGTATATAAGATGATGGAACAACGGCATTGCTTTTATACTACAGGATAAATAAAATAAAAATAAAGAAAATAAAGAAATCTCAATCCAGACTAGAGAAATAGCTTTTGAAATTAAGAGGGAAACAATTACTCCAGTCATCTTATGACTTATTTATAATGAAATGCACACATAATTTTTGTTCATTTGTTTGCTTTTTTTTTTTTTTTTTTTTTTTTTTTTTTTTTTTTGAGACAGGGTTTCTCTGTGTGGCACTGGCTGACCTGGAACTTGCTTTGTAGAGCAAGCTGTCCTGGAACTCACAGGGATCCTCCTGCCTCTGCCTCCCAAGTGCTGGGATTAAAGGCATGTGCCAGCACACCTGGCTATGAAATGCATACAGTTTAAAGCACGTCTCATATTACTGAAAATATGTTTGTTAACATATAAGTTAAACCAAAACCACCAGCATGTGTCTCTCTGCCAGTCTATACACTGGATTGTTCCTTTCCTCCAGGTGTCTGTCTTCTCAATAATTTCCAGCCTCCATCTGCTGGGAAATGTTCGCCTTCATCAATAGCATCCACAGGGTCACTTGTCTTCCACCTCCAGCTTACATGCAATTAAAGGAAGGAGCAAGGCACAGGATGGAGGGTGAGAGAAGAAAGTGTGTATTGTTACAGGTTCCTGTCTGCTTAGCTAAAGGTTACCCAGTGCGGTATTCCCACAGTAAGGGCTTTGACATGTCCATATGCAGTAGCTGCAGACCTCCTTCTGAATTTTAAATCTCAGTCCTGGCTCCTCTGAAGTAGACAGGTTACTTAGAGCTTGTTATTGCTACCTGTCATGGGCTGTGCTATCATTTGTACATTTCTCTTAAGATCCTTCCACTGCGTTTCCAAGATTGTCTCTTTAAACTATTTGCAATGACTATATTGATTTCACATCATCTGTTTCCTATAAAAACCTGCACCGATACTGTCAGAGCTATTACTCACAAAGAGTAAAATGAAAACACAGGGAGTTTGAAGCAATGGAAGGTATTCTTAAAGCATAGCGTTCTAAAAAGCCAGGGACATTGTTCACATAGCTAAAGCAAGGCCAAATGTGCTGTTGAACAGCTGGCCCTCATACACCCTAGTGCCAACACACCAAGACTCACTCTAATGTGTGACAAAAGCACATACCCTCAGTCCCAGGATCTGGGAGTTAACAACCACTTACCTGGAGAGAAGGTGAAGCGGTAACGGAGGTAAGTAATGAAATGCAACAATTTCCAACTTCTAGCTCTTTACAGTTTTATAATTCGCATGTTGTCTGACTTATAAATTTTTTATATTAAACTTTTTTTATTGGCAATTCCATATGTGTATATAACATCCTGATCAACATCTGAAATCTAGTCAAGGAGCTGATACTTACTCTTGTTTTCGATGATTTTCAGTTAGTCTGGGAGACAAGAATAGTATGGCCCTCTTCTTGAGATTTAATGCACAGTCAGATGTCAAGGATTAACTTCACAAGGCACTGCCATGGAAACTCGTGCAAAAAGCCAGGAGAAGTCTGGCAGATGTAAAGAGGGTGGTAGGGTGTAGTAGAAGCCCCATTCATCCAAACAGAGGCTTTCAATAATTGGGTCATGACCTCTTTGTAGATCAAATGACCCTTTCCCAGGAGTCACCTAAAACCATCTGAAAACACAGATAACTATATCATGATGCAACAACAGTAGCAAAAATTACAGTTATGAAGTAGCAACAAAAATGATTTTATGGTTGGGGGTCAGCAGAAAGTGAGGACTTGTACTAAAGGGTCGCAGCATTAGGAAGGTTAAGAACCACTGATATAGACTAATGGGTAGGAATGTGTATTCTGAGACACTACACTGTCTGAGGATAGTTTGGCAAGACCCTGGGAGACACTGGACTGATGGTATTGGGTAGAAAGTGACAGCTTCCAGGAGAGGACCTATTTTAGTTCCACTGTTGCACATAGTCTCTGGTTTGAGGCAGCCTGAAGAAATGGGTTTTGGATTTCAGAACAGCAGCTGGGGACCTAGGTCAATTATACTTCCCGTTGCTGCAAATCTCTGAGATGATGGTGAGGGCCACTTCAGTGACCCTGCCTTAATGTGATGCAGACTCTAGATTGTGCAGCACTCAACTGCTGGAATGGTAACATGTGTCGACTAGTGTGGCAAAGGAGAATAAGCAGGGGAATGACTTACAGGAGAGGACTGTGGAAAGGGATAAACATACACAATCACAGGCATGAAAATATAAATCCATACACACAATTATACAGGCAAAGATACACCACACACTTAGAAACACACAAATACATAGTGATATACACAAACATACGTACATACACAAATATGCATAGAGACAGATGCATAGTCATGCACAAACATACAAATACATATAGACTCACATATATACACACAAATATATATGCATACTTACAGATGCAAACAAATCCAGATACATACACAGAAACACACACATAGACACAAACATATGCATAAAACACATGTACTTACATAAACAGACACATGCAGGTAAACAGTGGTAACCACAGGAAAACTAGCTAATGTAGTCTTTAAGAACAATTTGAAGGTAGAATTCATAGCAAAGAAAAATTATTCTACATCCTAATTATATCTTTGGAGCTAGTGACATAAATCAAAGCTGTGTCATCTATTGGTTTGTTTACTTAGTTGTATGTTTGTGTGTATGCATGTGTGTATATGTGTTTGTGTGTATACGTGTGTGTATATGTGTTTGTGTATGTGTGTGTGTGTTCAGGGTTTAAAGGTTCTATAAAGACTATTTAATGAAGAAGGG
This sequence comes from Mus caroli, assembly GCF_978045245.1. NCBI lineage: Eukaryota > Metazoa > Chordata > Mammalia > Rodentia > Muridae > Mus > Mus caroli. The sequence continues at coordinate 11,971,796 of NW_028227275.1, read as the reverse complement.
TAGAAGAGAGAATAAAACAGACTTTGCTTAGACATAATTCATATGAAAGCAAATTTCATATTCATTTTTAAAGAGATTAGAGATTATTCAAGGGGACACTAAAGTAGCAATTAAATATTTTGTTGATGGATATTCATTTTCGAATCCAGGCTCTGTATTCCACTCTATAATCTTGGTAAATAAGCTTTTTTCTAAATCTTAGTTTTCGAATTAGTAAATGAGTCCTGCTTTGTAAGAGTATTGAGAGATGCTTGAGGCCACCGCTACATAGTTTTTTTTTTCTTTTTAATTTTTTATTGATACTTTGTGAATTTCACACCATGCACCCCAATCCCATTCATATACCTGTCCCTCCATATCTGTCCTCCACCCTTGCAATCTACCCTACAAACAAGATAAACAAACAAACAACAGAAATGAGAAAAAAATGAGCAGAGGGAACCCTCACTCTGGAATATGAGGTGTGTCATGGCTTGTCGCACAGTATACCCTTTTGCCTAGACATCTTTATTTGCAGATGTTCATTGCCATGAGCCATTGGTCTAGTTCCAGGCCTCTTGCTTCTGTCACACAGTCAATACTGGATCCTCCACAGGACTGCTTTAGGATATCCTGTTGATGTTTGGTGTCATAAAGACCCTGCATTTTTTGTTTCTGCAGGATCAGACCCTTCCTGTGCTCCTGTAGTGCATAAATGGAATAGATAATGGAGTTGGCCAACTCAAGGCCCTGGATGTGAGCCTGGGCAGTGGTGACTATGTTATTTAACCTGCCAGCTCTCCTGTGTCTCTAACACCAGGACAGCTCTCCTGCTTGTGGCATACACCAAGAGGTTGGAGTCCATGCCATCATTTGGCTAGTGGAGAGCCAGGTCAGCTCTCCATAGCTAACATCCTTGGGGTGACTTTCCTATGTCTTCAACTATAGGACCAGTACATCTGTGTTGCCCAGGTGATGTGTAGAACTCTTTAGTTCTGCTGCAGCCAGTGATGGGTGGGGCCAACTCACCTGCTCTCCCACCCTTAGGTCCAGTTCTCCCACACTGCCCAGGCAAGCAGTCTAGGCTGGCTCTTTTGTCTGCCATAGTGTACATGGTTCTTAGTACTTTACAGTGTAAGGTGCATTTTAAGGTTTTTAATGATTGAACCCAAGATTTCTAAGAAAATAATACATTCATGGAAAGTTGACTTTTTCAGACCTCAATTAAAAATTAACTAAAAGGAAAACCTGTGAGTGATCTAGGACCTGTGTTCTCTGCTTTCAAAATGTGAATGGAATTTTGTTTGCTGTAAGTTTTATGATTTACACCCCATCGGCCCTCTGGCAATCCAGTTTGCCAGGTTTTTCCATAGTTAAGACAACATATTCTTAAACCGTACCCTATAGAACCATGGATTTTAAACATCATCAACCATGAGAACGATTTACATTACATTCCCTTCTCTTCCATAGTGTTTACCTTCTCTAATCTATCCCCTCCCTCTCTCTCCTCTCTAATTTTGTAGAAAACTAATTACTTACAAAAATCTAGATTATCTTCACTTAACGATTTTCTCCCATCTCCACACTCTAACAGAGAACATAACTGGTGTGTCTTATAAAAAACCATGAAAACTCAAGTCCACCATTTAAAATCAAAAGGGCTTCTGAATTCTGAGATATATACTGTGCCAAAAGATAGGGACAGCATAGTGCATAAAATTATAAAATTGACATTCCTGGGTGCTTGACACTGGACTGAAGTTTTCTGGAAATAGTTTAAGAGTATGTCAGACACTAGACACACACACACACACACACACACACAAAGGGTTTATTTTAATAGTCTCCTTAGTCTATAAAGGAAATCTCAGTTGCCTCACACTCAGAGCTCTAGCTTTAGTGCCAAATCCCCATCAGTGTGTCTACCGACTTGAGCTCAGTAGCACAAGTATATGTTGGATCTTCAGTCCAGGCTTCATCCTTAAGTCATTCTCTATATTTTTCTCCATCTCCCTGAGCAACAAGTTGATGCCAACAATACAGGGAATGTTTGGAGTCACAGACTGAAATGTCCCATGTCATATTCTAATTGAAAGTTCAGCTGTCTTGGCTGCATCAAAATAAGCTCACCTGGCTGTCTTCTTTTGCTCCTACTTGAAGAGAAAGCCAAATTTATTTCCAAAGTTGAACTTCAGGAATCCCAAAATGTACCATTATGAACCTCAAAATGGTTGCACGTACAGTTTAAAAAATAGGCACCCCCCCTATATTCGTTGGCCTGAACTGAACCAATCCATAGGTTCTTCCAAGTGTATAAATTATGACTAGAAAGCCAAGTCCAGCAAAAATAGTAATAGGTGTTTTTGGGTTTTTTTTTTTTGGTGTTGTTTTTCCTTTTTCCTTTTTCCTTTTTTCTGTGTTTTTTTCTTTTTTTCCTAAGACAGGGTTTCTCTGTATAGCCCTGGCTGTCCTGGAACTCACTTTGTATACTAGACTGGCCTCGAACTCAGAAATCCGCCTGCCTCTGCCTCCTGAGTGCTGGGATTAATGGTGTGTGCCACCACCACCCAGCTATAAATTATGACTGGAAAGCCAAGTGACTGGAAAACCAAGTCAAGTCAGGCATGGTTGGAGCACGCCTTTAATCCCAGCACTCAGGAGGCAGAGGCAGGTGGATTTCTGAGTTCGAGGCCAGCCTAGTCTACAAAGTGAGTTCCAGGACAGCCAGGGCTATACAGAGAAACCCTGTCTCGAAAAAAAAATAGTAATGGCCCAAGGTCAGAAGTGTTAGTACCAATAGCCCCACCAACATTAGTGATGCTCATCTCAGCACCCATCATCCATCATCAGCACAGCGGCTTTGCACCTCCCCACTCAAGGTACCTTGACATCACACGGTAGACACTATCCCTGATTGTGCAACCTAATGAGTAGTCTGCCTACTTTAATCATGATCAAATCACGTTTGAAGACTTCTGTAAATTTCTAAAGTTCAAGTGGATCTTAGAGAGGACCATGTTTTGAAGGTATAGGGAGTGTAACAAAACAAATATTCAGTCTCCCATTTTGCCTTGTTTGGTTTTGTTTGTTCCACCTGTCTTACCCAACCTTCCTCTTCCTGTGGCAACTTTGTAATTGTTTTCTCTTCATTGCTCCGTTAGATCTGGTCCTGGTCCTGTAAACTTAACCTCTCAGCTCAGCACCTCTCTTTCCTTTGTTCCACCTCCTCGCCCACCTTTTCTGAATGCAGCCTTCTTTACGCAGCAGTAGTCAAATAAATATTTGTTAACTAACTTTCTCGTTTCTATACATGTAAAAGATTTCCCACAGTGCTCACTGCTATGCCAATTACCTTGTTTCAAATCTCAAAGCCATTCCATAAATGAGAGCTTAACCAAGGCTGACAGAATCTACAAAGGCTTTGTTCATTTCCCCAATACTATTGGTGAAAGATTACAGTTCTCAAAAGGAAAAAAAAAAAGAACAAGGAAAAAGTTTGGGTTAAGAAAGTGAATAGAAAATGCATAGCTTTCAGTACTTTAAACTGAAAAAAAAAGAAATAAAAATAACAATGGGAAATAAAAAATAAAAGGTTTGCAAATTAAAATAAACAAAGAGGAATGAGACCTTCTTGACTTTCTCAGAGTGAATTCCCTGTCTGTTTATTAGGCTGAGAGAAGTGATGCAGGTATTTTCTTCATTTCTAGTTTTTAGCTAACACTGAGGGATGAAATTCTGTTTGCTGAAGAACTCAGAGATGGATACAAATATTTTCACTTTTGTTTCAAACAAGAGGGCTTTTCAACAAGAAAAGACTTTATTAATGCTAAAAGTTTTCATAGAGAACTATAGGTTTTTAAAAACAGCAAAACAAAACCTGTAATGGTGCAGCTTAAGTTTGCTTTAGTGTTTGATATTTCAGAAATTAGGACTCTGATGAGGAGGCTTCAGAGAACTGCTAACAAATGACTTCCACAACAGCCAATTTTGCCCAAAAGAAAGTAAGAAAGACATCAGCCTTGGTGCCTGACTCCAGGTAGCTGAGACTTGAAAACAATTCCTGGGGCTGGCAGTTGATCCATTAATCCCCATTCCTTAAAAAATTAAGGCCATTTCTATAATAAATCATACCCCTCTCCTGGGACCGATTATGTTTCTTCTGATCCAAATAAATTAACTTAAAAGGATACTTCCTATAACAGCTAAAATTTCAAAACATTTTTATTGTATATTTATTTTTGTATTTTATTTATTTGTATTATTTTTAAAATTTTATGAAGATTCTATTTCTCTCATTTTAAAAAAATTATGAAAGCCACATCCAAAGGAAAGATGAGTCCCTCACAATTCTAGTTCTTTATCTGAGCCACAGCCATGTCACTGTCACTTATTCGTGGTATCACTTGTTGCCTCTTTTCACTGCAGAAGTAGCCAGTAATGATTGCAAATATCACTGTATAGTAGTCAAGTATGGAAATGTAAAGAGATAATTTATCACGAACCAACACATAACACATACCCCAGCCAATGAGAACTGCCTGGGCATGTCAGGTAGTACCCCACAATTGTTTATTTATAAAATATGCCCAATATTTCTTTACTACATACAATAGCTCAGCAGGTAGCTGAGCTTCTTTACTTCTTCAAGCCTCCTAGTCTATAGAAAAGAGGGAACTGAAATAAGTCAGATATTAGTTCATTTTTAAAGATATTATAGAAAAAAAAAACCTGAGCAGAGAGAAATTCATGATCAGATAAGCCACTGTCCAGACTGGCTGTGTTTTCCATTGTCATCTTTTGTCCTATTACAACTTGTTAGGGCCAAAGAAGCAAAGCACACAACAAAACTTTGAAGCATCAATCACATCCTCTGAATGAAAAAGTCATCCAACCCATAATAGGCTTGTCAATAGAAATAAGAGCTGTGCCCTAAATCAGACTTCACGTAACTGGTGGTTGGTTCTCTACCTCCATGACACCGTTTGTTTGCTATGCAAATGTAAACAAGTGGTTCTTGAATAAAAATGTAGATATGACCCCTCCACTGTATGGTTGAAGAGATGAGTTGTATTGTAGATATATGAGGGAGAGTATGGCTAGAAGAAGAGTCCAGACTTATGAGAAGAGACAGAGAGAGAGAGACAGAGAGAGAGAGAGAGAGAGAGGGAAGGGAAGGGAAGGGAAGGGAAGGGTAGGGAAGGGAAGGGAGGGAAGGGAAGGGAAGGGAAGGGAAGGGAAGGGAAGGGAAGGGAAGGGAAGGGAAGGGAAGGGAAGGGAAGGGAAGGGAAGGGAAGGGAAGGGAAGGGAAGGGAAGGGAAGGGAAGGGAAGGGAAGGGAAGGGAAGGGAAGGGAAGGGAAGGGAAGGGAAGGGAAGGGAAGGGAAGGGAAGGGAAGGGAAGGGAAGGGAAGGGAAGGGAAGGGAAGGGAAGGGAAGGGAAGGGAAGGGAAGGGAAGGGAAGGGAAGGGAAGGGAAGGGAAGGGAAGGGAAGGGAAGGGAAGGGAAGGGAAGGGAAGGGAAGGGAAGGGAAGGGAAGGGAAGGGAAGGGAAGGGAAGGGAAGGGAAGGGAAGGGAAGGGAAGGGAAGGGAAGGGAAGGGAAGGGAAGGGAAGGGAAGGGAAGGGAAGGGAAGGGAAGGGAAGGGAAGGGAAGGGAAGGGAAGGGAAGGGAAGGGAAGGGAAGGGAAGGGAAGGGAAGGGAAGGGAAGGGAAGGGAAGGGAAGGGAAGGGAAGGGAAGGGAAGGGAAGGGAAGGGAAGGGAAGGGAAGGGAAGAGAAGAGAGAGACAAGTAGACCAAGCAAGAGAGGAGCTGAAGCTGAAGACCAGCTAGAGAAGTTTAAGCTTTGGAGCTGCGTGAAACGTTCTGGGAGGAGCCACAGGTATTGAGTGAGACTTGTCCTGAGTTTCTTTGGCGCCTGACAGTTCTTATGTGATCCTGTCAACTAGTTGATAGAGACGAGGGATATTGTTAAGTGTAGCACAAAGCATATAAAAGCTACACCAAGACCCAGAAAGAATTATCTAGTCCAGACAACTGGAGTGACAAGACTTAAAAAAACAGACAAACAAACAACAACAGCAACAAAAACCTTTTGTTTATACAAAAGTACAAATAAGTTGGGAAGAAAATAAGAAAGCAATGTAGACAGGTAGGATTCATTTGTATGTGCTCTTTAGCTCTTTTCTAAGAGGAAGCAAAAATTGTAACAATGTTTCAGACATTAGTACAGGAAAATTCACACAAACCCACACTCTTTACTGACTAAATTAAAGGCATGTATAGTTCAACCCACATGAACATTCTCTGATGAGGTATGGAGTACTACACCACCCCAGAGGCAGTAAACCCACTTTCATTTGACACTCTTCGGCTTCTTCAGAAAACAGAGCCCTTTAAGCTTTAGGCTTTGTGATTTATTGATCTGTATGTTTGGTTATCCACTGGTCATGGATTAAGGTGTGGTTCTTCTCATCGGAAAGTATTGGTGAAGGTTAATCTTGTTAACTAAATTGAATTGAGAAGCACCTAGATTTTAGTAAAACAGAGCACTGTGTATGTCTGGGAGAAGATTTCTAGAGAGGATTTAGCAAAGATAGGAAGATCTATCCTGAAGCTAGGCTTCACTATCCACTATATAGCAAATGGAAAAGGGAGCCACATGTTCGAAGAGCAGAAATCCATCTGGTTCCTGCATCTGCATTCTCTCTGTTTCCTGCCTACCATGAAATGCCTAAGTTCTACTACAGGTTCATTCTACCAGGATGTTCTGTGTCATAATGGGCTCTGAATCAACAGAAACAAGAATTGTGGACCAACTTTTTAAAATTACAAGCCAAAACAAAGCCTTCTTCCCTTAAGTAGCTTCTGTCAGGTATCCTGTCACATAGATAGAAATTCTGAACAACAACAAAAAAATATTCAAAGAGAATTGTTCAAATTGTTAACGACAAAGCCTGTTTACATCCATCACAGATGTGCTGGTTCCTGGAGATGAAGCAATGGGGAACTGTGGAAAGGAGATAAAGAAAACCACCAGTGCTCAACTGTTACCTTTCATGATGTGCTCTCTCCAGATGGGGCCAGGCATTACAACAAGCCATTATTTTCAGTAGAATTAATCAAGGTGCCAAATGATTCAGCTGGGGTTCTGACTTGAGGTGCTTCTCCACTGTAGAGCAATTAGCTGGCATCCTTTGGTGTGGGAAATGTATGCCCATGCTCAGTGGGAGATTATTGTACTCTGCATACCACACAGTGGGAACCCAAGTGTCCTTGCCCATCCATTCTCAGACACCTCCCCCTTCCCACACTGAAAAGGGTGACAAGAGGGATTTAGATGTTTAAAATGTTTTTCTTTGCTGACAGAGATTTCCATCTTTCTACACCACCCCCTCCACAAAACAGCAGGTGGAGTTTTCTATTTAATCAACGTCTTCCCTGGATCTGAAAAGTGGAGTCATATATTAGAGAAGATACGGGGGTGGGGGGGAGCTTAGATGTAAATTTCAGAAGGATGATTTAGTCTCTTTGTGGAAATGTAAGAATAAGGTGAGAACGTGTCCTCCAGCAAGGTGGAATCAAGCAGTTCCATAGATAACGCACTCCATCTTAGATGAGGGAAAGTTCTCAAGATATCCAAAAGAGCAATGCTTAGAGTCAGCCATAGGTATCATAGTCAAATTGGGGTGATGTGTTTTGAACAGTCCATGATATGTTTTGCAAAGCATGACATGGTGTGGTGGTGGTGGTGGTGGTCATTGCCTCAGCAGGCCCATGCTGGGGCATCCCTCACCCCACCCAAGGTGCCAGTCATAGGATGGGTCTGGTACAGAATAGAGTTTATTTGGGGGTATGGGGAGGCTTGAGAAGGGAGTAGAGGCAGAGAAAGAGACGAGAGAGAGAGAGAGAGAGAGAGAGAGAGAGAGTCAGAGAGAGAGACAGAGAGACAGAGAGAGACAGAGGGAGACAAAGAGAGAGAAGAAGAGGAAGAAGAAGAAGAAGGAGGAGGAGGAGGAGTCTGGCATGAAACATGTGAAGAGAGAAGGGGAAGGGAAAGAGAGAAAGGGAGAAGGTGTGTGTGTGTGTGTGTGTGTGTGTGTGTGTGTGTGTGTGTGAGAGAGAGAGAGAGAGAGAGAGAGAGAGAGAGAGAGAGAGAGAGAGAGAGAATGGTCAGAGGGAAAAGAGACAAAAAGAGAGAGACCGCATAGTCTTTTTTTATAACAAGCCAGGCCTACCTTGCTGTTGCTAGGTAACTGTTGGGTGAAGCCTAGAAGGAACACTGCCAACATGCTAACAGTATAGTCTCAGTAATCTGTACCCTTTAATCAATATTCAGTACTTGTGAATATGGAGCCAGTGTTGATGATAACTAGAGCAATGTGGGCCCAGTCTTGGAGCATAGACATCACCTGGAATCTTGTTAGGAAAGAAGATATTAGGCTGCACCCTGGAAACACTAGGGGTTCATTTAAAAAAAAATTTGTCCAGTTATTTGGACGCATCCTTGTATGAGAACTGCATTAAGACAATAAGCTGCTTTGTTTCTCCTTCTCCTCCTCCTCCTCCTTCCCCTCCTCCTTCTCCTTCTCCTTCTCCTTCTCCTCCTCCTTGTCCTCCTCCTCCTCCTCCTTGTCCTCCTCCTCCTCCCCCCTCCCCCTCCCCCTCTTCTTCTTCTTCATCTTCCTTTTTTGGTATATGTATATATGTATGTATGTTTGTATGTATGTATGCTTGACATACATGTTCAAGCTCAGTTGTCTTCCTCTATTGGTCTCCAATTTGTTTTCTGATACTGTGTCTCACCAAACTTGGAGTTTGTCTTTTCTACTGGACTGGATGTACAACAAGCCCTGGGATTTACCTGTTGTCTATTACCCTGGCACTATGCTCAAATTCTACATGGGCGATGGTATTCTGAACTCAGGTCCTCAGACATATACAAGAAGATTTTGGGATTTGTTTGTTCATTTTCCCCACTGGTGCCTCCTCATCACCTCCTGCTACTTTTTCATCTTGAACTGTTGGGATTAGTGGAATCCTAACTTGATATTTTCCCAGTCTTGCTAGTGTTGAAACCTATTGCTTTAACCTCTACTACTACAGTCTGGTAAGATCTCCTTATATATTAATCCTATTCTTATAGTTTATCCTGGGCAAAAGAAATGTTAATTATGATACATAAATACTCAGTATTAATCACAAGGGACTCGGACCTGCTAGTGATCACTCCAGAACAACCGTGCATAAGAGTGCCATTGAACACCATCTCTCATATGTCCTGGTAGAAAATTCTTTGAGAGCAAACTGTTTAAAAGGAGACTTATTCTCAGTGAAGCTGACCATTTAGGAACATACCCTAGGTCAGGGTCTTTATCATTTAAAGTATCATAAAATTTATAGCCATCTTATCATTTCTTTGATCTGCAGACTGACAAAACCAATGACTGTTAATAGTACATTATGTGGCTGACTGGAAAGGAAAAGCATGAGATGTGGAAGTGGAGGGAATTTTTCTGGTAATTATAACAAATCACAATTAAAAACCAAGTGAAAATGTTTCCCCTTATATCCAATGAGAAGAATTATTGAAGTATTGCCAGAAACTGTTGGCCACTGGACATGAGCCTGAGGCTTGCCAGCAGAACTTCAGCTTCAAGGATAAAAGTATGTTTTCTGCTGGGGGGGTTGGGAAGCACCAATGGCTCATGGACAGTCCACTGTCCTCCTGGACTCCAGGCTGTGAAAGGTTAGAAGGACCTTGGTTGAGTAATAGGACTGTGCTTCTTAAGAACGGTACAATCCAGCTCGTGGTTTCTCATGGAGGAGAAGGGAAGCCTCTGGGCCCAGGATGACATTTTTTTCAGCAAGGTTTAAATTATAGTGTGTACGCTCAGTGCATTTGTGAACAGCTCAGCAGGGAGGATGCTTACACCACACTGCGTGATTGCTACTATGCACCTGTGGCCAGACCGCAAAAGCTTGATTTTCTGAGAACAAATTAAATAAAAATTAAGTTAAAACAAAACATCGTATGAGTTTTCTGTCTGGCATTAAAATTTTATGAAAACAGATGGGTGAGCAGAATCTCTCCGAGGAACGCGTCTTAGCAGAGGCACGTTCTCTGGGCTGCAGGTGTAGACATTTCATACTCGCCCCCCTGGGTGTACTGAGAAAGAACAGAAACAAAAGCACAAATACAGTCAAACATCCCACACCAGTGGCTTCCTGCACTCGGTCTTAGGAAAGTGCTCCAACTAGGGGAGAGACATATCTTCATACTGCAAAGATAAAATATCCTGATCTACATCTACCTAATATATCTATTCTCCAGATAAATTCATAGATTTTTTTTAAATTTTGCATTACATTTATATGTTCATTTATTTATTCATTCATAAAGTGGTATATGTGTTTACATTTGCAACTGTGCACCCAAGCAGAAGACACCTTGCAGGAGCTGTTTTTCTTGTTGTTGATTATTTTTTTTTTCCACTTTGTGGGTCCCATTGTTTGAACTAAGGTTGCCAGGGTTTGTGGTGAATACCTTCACACACAGATCTATCTTGGTTACCCCCGTAGAACATGGTGATTGTGGAGCATCAATCTTAGAAGCCAGTAAGGCATATTCTCAATTATGATGTCCCATCAGTAGAGGAAGGGAATGTCCGTAATTTATATATGGTTTTATGAATTGTGACCTTCTGCAAACAAAAACAAGAACAGCAGCAACAAAACATCTCTCAATCATTATGATAGATACTAATCATGATATTACCACACGTAATAATGATTATACAGCAAAATGAAGCCTGAACAATGATACCCAAATAACTGTTGCACTTTCAGGCACTTAGCTGTGTTGATGATAGGGTTGATTTACCAAGAATTGAAATGCAGTGTTCAAATGCTGATGTAATTTTGCTAATCTGGAATGCCCACAGAATAATTAACAAAGGGAAAAGACATAACTCACTTTCAGAATAATGGTTCACTCTGCTTTTTTACACGTGTTAAGTTGTATCAATCTATCATTTTAATTTTCTCATTAATACCCGTCCTATCTAATGCATTAACACCCAGACTTTATGACCTAGAGAAAGGAAGCATGTATTAACTACTCTACTAGACAGAATTTCTCACTTGCCCTGACATAAAGGCCACTGGTAGTTTATATTAATTTAGTGCAAATATCTAGGTCTCTTACAAATGTGCAGCATAATGATGGTACAAACTGATAAGACCTGGCTCTTGTCCTAAATAAAAAAAAAATATTTACTAAGATATATGGTCTATAATATAAGGCAGAGTAGGAAGTGTACAGAAACAAGAGACCTGTGGTCCTGAAAGGAAGGACAAATGTGTTGTGAATTGGTTGGTTCTAATGCTATTTGTGTTATTTTGGCTCCCAAAATTACATGGGAACTGCACATCTGCCTGTAAGACACTGAAGGTCCCTGCCTCTCAGATGGATTTGATTTTTGAATAAAAGTTGCTGACAGCCAATGTCTGGGTAGGGGAGCAGAAGCAAGACATTAGATTTCTGGGCAAGGGACAACAGAAAAAAAAAAAAAAAAGCTAGGAGATTCACCATGACAGGGAGGCGGAAAGATAAAGCCTGAAAACTGCAGGAGAGAAAGCATATGATTGGGTCGGAGGTAGCAAAAATGGAATATAGATTTCAGGAAGTAATAACTCAAGAATATCAGAGGGGAAAGTGCTGGAAGGTTTGGAAATGCCCAGCCATTGTGCTGTTTAAGACATTAAATATAAGGCTGTGTGTGTGTGTGTGTGTGTGTGTGTGTGTGTGTGTGTGTGTGTTTCTTTCTGCAATGTTGGTGCATAGGGAGAAGATTGTGTGCACTGCCATGGAGTTTAGAGAGGATTATCCATTTACCTCTTCACAATGACTTTGTCCTGGTGGGATTAAACATGCATCCTGAAGGATAAGATGTATCTGAAGGAAACACGGAGGATGCAATAGTACATTTTCACATACGGATTTTCAAGTTGAGGAAGTAGGAAAAGACAATCATATTTTAACTTGAAGATTTCAGTTGGACAGACATCAAGATTATATTTCAGATCACCAACCTTAGATTGGGAAGATTGTATTGGTATAAAAAACATTCACATGAAAATAATTGATGAGAAAACCTTAAAACTTTGGAAAGTAACCACAGCATAGTATAAAGTAAGGAAGCTAGAGATAAGAATATCTGCCGCCAAGGATATGTTTTATACAAGAAGCAATGGAAGCCATAGCGATAGGAATACAATGTGAAAAAGCAATAGCAAGATTTAAAAACAAAGCAGCAAAAACAAGTAAACAAACAAAACCAGTGTTTTACTGACTTAGAGACGATAAAGAGAAAAGAGAGTGAAAGAAAAGACACGATGTCAAGTTTTATGAATAGTTGATTCCTTCTCATCCTTGTGGCCAATATATTCAAAGAAGATATAGCAGCATAATTGATATAAGTTTAGGATTTGCCAAAGAACAATGGCTGAAGAAGGAATGACTCATCATTGAAGGACAATGTGATCCTTTTATTGTCAGAGTCAGGAGAAAGTGTATTAAATGAAGAGGCAGATAATAGGACTCAGTGCTCAAGGCTAAGTGAAGGCCTTTATTTTAGGATCAAAACTCTGTGTAATGATACCTTCATAGTGCTGCAATCAGGCAAAAGCAGCTGACTACAGATCATTTACTTTGGGAAAACATTGGAAGACATACAATAAATGAAGTCAGACTAAGAAGTGAAATTACGCAGGGAGAACTAGAGTGGTCTGAGGAGAGGCTAGAGCTCTCAGTTAGCTAACCATGCACAGGAGTGGACATGGAGCTGATTGAAGCTACTGGCTGGGCTCAATGGAAATAGACTCCTTACTCTATCTCTGTGTTTATGTTCATTGAGAACATTTACCTTGTGAACAAAATAGTTATAAACAACAGTTGATTATGGGGTCCTACTCAGTTGATATCCACACAGCACAACCCCTACAAACTAAGGGTCAGTGAGCCTTGCTTAGAAAGATTCTAAGAGCAATAGGATGAAGATATAGGCCATGGAATAGTGTCTGCTACACTAAACTTCTGAAGTCTTAACAGTATGGCTGCCTAAACAGGACCTGTACAATGAGTTAACAAGTCATGGCAAAAAGGGAGAAATCTCACAAAGCCCTACGTACCAATAAAGAGCTAAATACAATTAATGAATGTTGAAAGAGGGAGACCTAGTGTTCTCCATGAATGAGCCTCCTAACAAGTTCTTCAATCCCAAGTGGTCATACCTAAGCAAATATACATATATAGATAATACTAAATAGATTCAGTCAAATGTGTGTGTGTGTGTGTGTGTGTGTGTGTGTGTGTGTGTGTGTGTGTGTGTGTATCTGTAAAAGTGACTTTTATTCACCTGATGTGATTTTTGTCTGGGAGACATACTACCTCTGCCTGCTAACCTCTGTCTGGAAGCTCCTGGCCTCCCTACAGTCTTATCTAGGCCTAGGATGTCTTCAGCACTGGGACTTAATTTTGAATTAGCATACCTTTCTTGCTCTTTATGAACTCTCTGGCTGGCTGGTTCAACCTCGTTGTTCTGGCTCAAACTCCTCTCCAAGCCTATTAATTGCATCTGGCTCCCTCTCAGCCTCTGACTGAGTTGCTCTGCTTGGCTCCAAACTAACTCTAGCAATCTGTTCTAATCTGGCTTCTTCTCATTCTCTAGCTCATTCTATGTTCACCTGTGTTTAGCTTGTTTTTTTCTGCCACCTGTCTTCTTTTCTCAACTGTCTCTCTACAACTGTCCTGGTAAACTGCTTCTCTCTCTCTCTACACTGCCCCTCAAGTAGCTTCTCTTTCCTGTCTCTTCTCATTAGAGTTGGGCATACCCTATTCTGTCAAATCTTTCTCTGATCCATCACTCTGTCTGCCATTCAATTAAACATCACTTTCAAACATGGGTGCTTCCCTCTACAAACTAAATTTATCTCCATTGTTTGGGATTAAATGTGTGTACTAAAGGCTTTGCCTCTATTCCAGCCAGAGGGATTAAAGGTGTGTGGTATGGACTGAGCCACACCCACACTAGAAACAGTTTTCTTTTTTTAGTAAATAACACAATCATAGTGTGATCAAATATCCTGAAACGTGTATCTGTCATTTATCTGTCTGACCATCTGTCTGTTTTGTCTGTCTGTCTGTCTGTTGTTAGAAGGGGCAAGAGAAAAAGGAATAATGAGGAGATGAAGAGTATGAAAGAAAAATTAAGAAAAGTGACCACTGAGTGCTCATGTGAGGGAAATGAAAGAGGATTAAAGGGAGAATGGATAGACTATTGTAATATGGATGAGCCTTTTCAACATACATGAGAAACATTTGAATGTTCTCTAATAACAGCCCCATCTGGGCCCAGTGTCCACAGTATTCATGAATATGGTTTAGAACCTGAGAATAGTATTTTCTAACATCATTGTTATAGGAACCATTGTGTCATTATTTGTTTGTTTGTTTGTTTGTTGTTTGTAAAAGACGTCTAGGATGTTAAGGTGTATTAGACAAGATGATCCCTACGAACCAGCAGATCAAACCAACATAAATATAGCCCTGCAAATGTCCTAGAAGTCAGAGGTTCAAAATTAGAATTAACACATTAAAGTCAAAGTTCCAACAAGAAGGTTACTTCTAGACTAACTTAGGGGTATTCTGATTTCTTGAATCATTAATGTTTGGTGGTCAGCTAGAAATATCCCTTTGGTTGTTGGCTTTTTCTTAAGTTTTCACCATTTACCACTCTAATCTCAGGCCCCACAACCATACCATCTTTTCTTCTCCTCCTCTAACATCACCCTTGAGAGTTTTTGTGATTGTACATGCCCCCGTGCCCTGGATAGTCTCCATATTGCAAGGTCTTTAAGCTCATTCAAATAGCAAAATCTCTGTGGCCACATAAAGAAGTAATCACAGATTCTGGAAATTAGGAGGTGGGAATGAGTACTTGGGGCCTTTTATTTAGTCTATCATAAACATCTACTATAAAATAGACTTAATTTTCCTCATTAGAGTCTGGTTCTGAGACATGAAGCATCATGCATGCTTAGGAGAGACTCTGGCTCTTTTCTTAACTTACTTTGGGAGCACCTGTTCTTAAACTATGAAGTTATCTTTTTACATTTCAATGCAGCCATGTGTACACACCGTTCAGACGACTCCAAATACAATGCAGTTCTAGTTATTCCAGGTTAATCTACCTGGAATTCTCCTTTAAATAAGAATCTTCCCTCTGTGTAAAGGTCAATCTGTGAGCATATAAGCAATTTTTTGATGCACCATATGAATTTATGAAATTTAGTTTCAAAAAGCTCTGTCTGACACTTCCACATTAAATGAATGTGTAAGAGGAATATGATTCAAATGAGACATTGGAAGTCAGGTACATATAGTTATACTTTGTGTGTGTGTATTGCCTTACACATGGTGGTTGGTTAGCTATTAAAACTCAAGAGACATACTTATCCATATAACTGTACTTCCTAAGGCAACACTTAGGAAGTCACACCTAAGCCACCGATCTTCTTCCTTGTTGTTAGCTCATGATATAGTGGATAGTTCCTCTCATAATCAGGCGAAGCTGAGTTTTCTCACTCCAGAGAAGTTGTTGCTGCCTTGTAGGGTTATGGCAGGGATCAAATAATATAAGCCATAAAGTATAACCTATGGGCTCAATAAATGGCAGATTTTTGAAGAACATTTTGAAGCTGAGGATGTCTTATTTATAAAGCCTTTTACTGCTATAACTGGCTCAGTAGCTCACTCTGTGATCAAAGCCACCGTCATGATAATCACTGTGCACAGCTATTCATTTTTCCAAAAGGTCATTTAACAGAAAACTATTGTTTGTTCTCCCAAAACCAAATTGCTGAAATATATTTTCCACCCTATAAAATGATGTATCGAGTTCACAATTTCTATATATCTATTTTAAATGATGAAGTGCTTGCTTCTAAAACAATTCAAAACCCTTAACTAATTCTTTAAACATACAAAAAGGGAGAATATACTTCAATACTCTTCTTAAGAAATGTACTTAACTATAACATTATACAAAAATAGAAAATCAGTCAAGAAATTAATGTAAATACTAGCTGCCATTCAAGACTATCAGAAAGCAACAGAATCCTTCAAATGTCATAAGTATTTTATTGCTGAAAAAAATATACTGGCCTCTTTTTTATTGAAAATTAATTCTTCAATTTAGAACTAAAATTTTTGACTATCTCTCTGATTAATGTCTGCCTCTGGGTCTCTGCACCAGCTGCTTCTGCTGCCAGACGAAGCTTCTTTGATCATGACTGGACAAGACATTGATTTATGATCATGAGTATATCAGAATATCATTAGGAATCATTTTATTTTACATTTTATTTGATTTCACATTCACGTACAGTTTTTATCCTAGGTCTTTGGGCTATCTAGCTTCTAGTTTTTGGTTACCCAAGTAATATAAAGTCCAGGTTTCTTTTTGTGTAGTAGGTCTCAACTCAAATCAAACATTGGTTGGTTACTCTCACAAAGTTCTGTGCCACCATTGTCTTGGCATATTTTCCAGGCAGGACAGACTGTAAATCAAAGGGGTTTTCACTGGGTGGGTATCCACAGTTCACTAGCATACAGTGTATCTTCCCATACAAAAGAGACTAGAAGTAGTGGTGAGGCCTCCATGTAGGCACATCCTGACTTGGGACTTTTCCATGTTCAATGAGCTTTGTGGATATTGTCTTTGGTAATGGATTTCCCCTGTCAATTTGCAGAGAGCAACCTTTTGTCTTAGCATTAGTCTGGCTTGTTCAAAGATTTCCATGGGACACTTTTTTTTTAGCCAAGAACTCAAGAGCCTCCCCTGGGAGCCTTCTCTGGCTACAGGAGATGGCCAGTTGAGATTCCATATGCCTCATTACAGAGTCATTGTTATGATCACCTGCATAGGTTCCAAGAAGTTTCCACTGCATTAGGCTTCCACATCCTATCCAGATGCCACCAATTCCAGTTGTTTTCCCTGCACTTTCTCCCTCTATCACAACCTCTTCTGTACCTGATCCCTGTTGCTCCAGTCACAACCTTCTTCCTGTCCACCTCAAAATCTATTCTACTTCCCCTTCCCATACCTCCCCCTAGATCCCTCCTCTTTACCTAAACTCTCTGGGGCTACAGATTTTACCTTGGGATTTTACTCATGGCTAATATTTCCTTGTAAATGAATATATACCATATTTGCCTTTCTTGGTCTGGATTACCTCACTCAGGATGATTGTTTTTTCCAGTTCCATTCATTTGTCTATCAGTTTCAGGATGTATTTTTTTTTAACAGCTAAGGAATACTCCATTGTTTGAATGAGTCACGTTTTGCTTATTCATTCTTCTGTTGAGGGAGATCAAAGCTGTTTCCAGTTACTCCCTATTGTGAATAAATGATTGAACATGATAACCCAAGTGTCCCACGTATAGAATGGATCATCTTTGGAAATATATCCAAGAATAGTTTATCTGTGTATTGAAGTAGACTGATAGAAGTTCCACTTTTCTGAGGAACTGCCATATTGATTTCCATAGGAGCTGCACAAATTTCCACTCCCACCAAATAGAGGAGTGCCAGCATGAGCTGTCGCTAGTGATGTTGATCTTTGTCATTCAGATAGATGTAAGGTGGAATCTAAAGCTAGTTTAAGTGCTGCACTTCCCATATAGCTAAGGATGTTGAACATTTTTTAAATGTTTCCTAGCCATTTGAAATGCCCCTTTTGAGAATTCACTGCTTAGGTCTGTACACTATTTTAATTGGCTTATTTTTGTGTCTAATTTCTTGAGTTCTTTATATATTTTGGATATTATTTCTCTCTCAGATGTAGAGTTTGTAAAACTCTTTTTCTATTCTGTAAGCAGTCACTTTGTCCAACTGACATGGTCCTTTGCCTTACAGAAGCTTTGCATATGGTCTCATGTATTAATTGTTGATCTTAATGCCTAAAACTATTGGTGTTTTGTTCAGAAAGTCATTTCTTATGCCAATGAGTTAAAGTCTATTCCCCACTCTCTCTTCTATCAGGTTATCAGGTACAGTGGGTCTTGCTTTATGTTGAGATTTTTGATCCACTTGGACTTGATTTTTGTGCAGGGTGATAAATGTGCATCAATTTTCATTCTTTTACATGTGGCCATCCTTGAGAAGTAACATTTTTAAAGAGTCTGTCAGTTTTACAATATATATTATTGACTTCTTTATCAAAAATCAGTTGTACATAACTGATTAGGTTTATCCACAGGTCTTCAACTTGATTCTATTGATCAAAATGTCTGATGTGATACCAACACCATGCAATTGTTTTTTACTATAGGTTTTAGTACAAAATGAAATCAGGGATGGTGATACCTCCAGTAGTTCTTTTATTGTTAATGATTGTATGAGCTCTCCTGTTTTTGTTTTGTTTGGTTTTTTTTTTGTTTGTTTTTTTGTTGTTTGTTTGTTTGGTTTTTTGATACAGGGTTTCTCTGTGCAGCCCTGGCTGTCCTGGAACTCACTCTGTAGACCAGGCTGGCCTCGAACTCAGAAATTCACCTGCCTCTGCCTCCCAAGTGCTGGGATCAAAGGCGTGCGCCACCACACCCGACTTCATTTTTTATATATGAAATTTAGTATTGTCCTCTTAAGATCTGCAAAGAATTGTGTTGGAATCTTGATGATGGCTATTGCATTGAATTTGTAGGTTGATTCCTTTGGATAGGATGGCCATTTTTTCCTGTGCTAATCCTACCAATCAATGAGCATGAGAGATCTTTCCATCTGATAGCTTCTTCAATTTCTTTCTTCAAAGACTTACAAATCATTTGCTTGTTTGGTTAGAGTTGAAGATATTCTATATAACGTGAGGCTATTGCAAAAGGTGTTTGCCTGTTTTCTTTCTCAGTCTGCATTTCATTTTATATAGCAAGGCTACTTCTTTTTCATTTTTGAGTAAATTTTGTATCCAGCCACTTCTCTGAAAGTGTTTATCAGCTGTAGGTGTATACTGTCATGTATCCTAGAAATAACAGTATTCTGACTTCTTTCCAATTTATATCCCCTTGAGCTCCTTCAGTTGCCTATGCTCTAGCTAAAACTCCAAGTGCTATATTGAATAGCCACGGAGATAGTGAAAAATTTTGTCTTGTTCTTGATTTTAGTAGAATTTCTTTCAGTATCTCTCCATTTAGGCTAATGTTGGTTATGGCTCATTGTGAATTGCCTTTATTATGTTTAGGTATGTCCCTTGTGACCCTAAACTTTGCAGTACTTTTATCATACAAGAGTGTTAGATTTTGTCAAAAGTCCTTTTTGCATCTAAGAAGACAGTCATTTTTTTCTTTTTTCTTTCAATTTGTTTATATGGTGTATTACATCTATTGATTTGCATACGGTGGTCTATCTCTGTATCTCTGGCATGATTGTGGTGAGTTTTGGCTACACCGCTTTGGTTTCCAGCAGGTTGCACATGTGTGCACCTGCCCAGGAGCTGTTTTTTGGATCCACGAATGAAACACACATACACACACAAGCTTATTTTTAACATGCCTTATGAGCTCAGTGTCTGGGCACTTCTAAGCCTCCTGCAGATGCAGCAAGAATGCCCTTCCTTCTGGTACTTATGGCTCAACATCATCTACTTTTAATTTTGCTACTGTTACCTTCCATGAAGCTCATTGGTCTTCGAAGCCCAAGATGCTTCTGGGCAGCCCTTTCTGGGGCCATTTTGCCTTTACTCCTGCATTTTGATCATCCTCTCCCCCAACTCCCCCCCTCCCCCGCCCTAGTCTCTCTCTCCTGGCACATGGTGATTCTCCCTTCCTCCTCCTCTATGGGACCTGTCCCATCTCCCTTTACCCAGCAATTCTTTATTGCCAATCAAATCCAGCTGGGGGCAGACACTGCAAATAGGTTTTTGGGGGGTAACACAATTTGCAAGTGGACACCGGACGCCTCAGGAAACTGTGGACTCATAAACTTGAATGGGCAATTTTCCCTATGTTTTTGTTTTGTGGAATAATTTGAGAAGTATGTTAATGGTAGAAGTATATACTTAAACCACATGAACTTGGGCTTTTCTTTGGGGGGTGGGCTTTTAATAACTGCTTCTATTTTACTAGGGTTATAGGTATGTTAAAATTGCTTATTTAATCTTGATTTAACCTTTGTAAGTGGTACCTACTAAGAAAATTATCCATTTTGTTTTAGGTGTTCCAGTTTGCTGAAGTGCAGGTTTTAAAAGTATGTCTTTATCATTATATTCTCCCAATGTCTGTTATTAGGACCCCCTTTTCATTTTTGTTAATTTGGATAGTCTGTCTCTGTCTTTTAGTTAGGTTGAATAAGAGTTTATCTATCTTTTTGATTTTCTCAAAGAAGCAACTCTTTGTCTCATTGATCCTTTGATTAGTTCCTTTTGTTCTAGAGCTTTCAGGAGTGCTGTTAAGTTGCTAGTATGAAAGTACCCTAATTTTTATGTAAGTACTTAGTGCTATGATCTTTCATCTTAGCACTGCTTTCACTGAGTCCCATAAGTGTGGGTATGCTCTTGTATTCATTTTCATTGAATTCTAGGAAATCTTTCATTCCTGTTTTTTATTTTTACGTTTACCCATTTTTCCATTCAGTAGAAAGTCTTTCATTTTACACTAATTTGTAAGCTTTGTGTTGTTCTTGTTGTTGTTAATATCTATACACCAACTTGGTATATCAGCTTGATTCTCAGGTGCATTTGCTTGGAAAGTCTTTTTCCAACACTTTACCCTGAGGTAATGTTTTCCTTGAATGCAGTAGAAGGCTCGATGGATCCTATTTTCACATCCTTTTTCTGAGTCTGTGTCCTTTGATTGGAAATTGAGACTTCTGATATTGAGAGATATTAATGACCAATGATTGTTAATGCCTGGCTATTTTGGGGGTGTGATTGGTGTTTATGGTATGTGTGAGTTTCCATTCTTTTGCTTTTGCTGGCATAAGATTAGTTATCTCCTTTGTTTTTGTAAGTATACTTAACCTTCTGAGGTTAGAGTTTTTCTTTAGTATCTTCTGTAGGGCTTGATTTATAGGTAAACATTGTTTAAATTTGACTTTATCATAGAATATCATATTTTCTTCATCTATGATGGTTGAACTATTTGTTGAGAATTGCAGTTTTAAAGTCTGCAATGCATTTGTCCAGGACATGAGAAATCAGGTGTAATTCTCATAGGTCTGCCTTTATATATTATTTGGTTCTTATATCTTGTAGTTTTTAATATGTTTTTGTTCATTTTGTATGTTAAGTGTTGTGATTATTACGTGGTGATGGGATTCTCTTTTGTGGTCCAATTTATTTGGTGTTCTATATGTTTCTTGTACTTTTGTAGGCAACTGCTTCTTTAGGCTAGGAAAATTTTCTTCTATGATTTTACTGAAAATAATTTCTGGGTGGGCCTTTCAGCTGGGATTATTTTCCTTCCTCTATTTCTATTATTCTTAGGTTTGGTCTTCGCATGGTGTTCCGGATTTTCTGGATGCTTTGTTTCAGGAATTTCTTAGATTTAAATTTTCTTTGACCACTGTGTTTATTTCTTCTGTTGCATTTCCAATGCCTGGAGTCTTTTCTCCCATCTCTTATACTATGTGGGTGAAGATCACCTCTTAGTTACTGTTCAAATTCCTAAACTTTACATTTTCTGAATTGCTGCATTTTGTGTTTTCCTTATTGCTTCATTTCCAATTTTAGGTATTGAAGAGTTTTACTTGTTTCCTTCAAGTGTTTGTATTTTCTTGGTTTCCTTTAAGGGATTTATTCATTTCCTCCAATTCTTTGTGTTTTTCTGGATTTCTCAAAGAGATTTATTATTTTCTTCCAGTTATTTGTTTGTGTTGTCCTGAATTACTATAAGGGATGTTTCATTTCTTCTTTAAGGACCTCTATTATCTTTATATATTTTTAAGGTTTTTTTTTTTCTTGTGCTTCAGCCATTTTGGAATATCCAGATCCTGTTGTGGTAGAGGGTTTGTTTTTGTTGAATACATGTTTTGTTTTTTGGTTGCTGTTTCCTTTCTGGATTTTTATTGTGGATTTTTATTTTTAGTGTGATGGCTGTGGGTTGCCACATTTACTGGTCTGTTTAGCTGGTGTGTACAGGTAATACCTACTGATGTTGGAAGCTGTGATGCAGCAAGGGCAGGGGGGTGGAGAGGGAGATTAGATGAGCAAGGTTTGTGGGACATATAAGAGATATGGGCAGGGAAGAAGGGAGGCTACACCTGATCATCTGCTGGAAGTCTAGGAAAGAGAGTGAGGGATTTGATCTGAGGGAACAGAGAGAGCTCTATACTAGCCTATTACAATAGAGTCAAAAAGCAAAAAGAATTTGATATGCTCTATTTTCCAGATAGGAAAATTGACATCTGATGAGGTCATCTAAAACAAAGAAAATTAGAATGATTTATGTCATTTGCACATTCCAAAAAGTTAGATGTTTTATTAGTGTTAATAAAGAAAGAAATAAAGTAGAGTCATGAGTTCCATGAATTTCTTTTAAGGAGACTCAGGCTAAACTAACTACTAATTAAAAAATTGGCCATGGTAAAAGTGCTAGAAATATTTTATCAAAATTTAAGACACACTATAGTTAACTTCATTAAGCAAACTTGGCTCAGCGAGAGATGAAATTTTATCAGTTGTCAATAATAAGCAACCACTTTCTCTAGACAAATTTACTCAAATCTCAATGACTGTGTGTCCTGAACTCAAACAGAAATGCAAAGTTAAAGAAATTATTTATTTTCATGTCTCTTGTGAGACATAAATACATGGGATGGATTTTTTGGTTTTCTAACTTGATCAAAGACAATTGGTTTAATTTATCAAAAATAAAGGAATTTTTAGAGCTATGAATGTATTCACAAAATAGATATTACAGATGTTCCATACTTCAGCTAATTGGATTGGAAGAGATGAACATCCTTTGTTTCTCAGAATCACAATTGTCTGGTCTCCCAATTCAATTCTAGATAAATATAATCTCTTTACTTTGACTTCTGACCAGTTGCTTTATACTTTTCCAGTTTCAGTTCAAGCCACTCACAGAGAAATTTAACCAGACTTTCATTTTCTTCAATTTAAGAGCTGGGGAAACAAATAAAAATCTGATATTGTTTGAGTTTAGTTTTTGACCTCTAATAAATTCCACATTAGCCAAAATCACAAATTAGCAGGTTCACGCTTCCTTTGGTTTTCTGAAACCCAACTAAAACATGCAGATAAAAACGGGGAAGAATTCTTAAAATTAAGTATCAGGAATACAGGCACTATCTTGAAGAGAAATACCTCACAGTGAAAACTTCACAGTGATGCTATAGCTGATATGTTAGATATACTGAGCATCCAATTGATTTGTCCTCCTTTTCTCTATCAAATTAAGTATATCTTCTCACTATCTAGAGGTGAATCGAGGATCAACTCAGCCAGAGTAGCTAGGAAGAGGAGTTACTGTGTGGTAATTAACCACCCTCACACACATGGACCTACATGATTTAATTTTCAGATAAGATTAGCTAGGAGACTATGCATTCTCTTTTATGAGACAGTATCAAACCCAGGGTCTTGCAACTTAACATTACTGTGTGCCCACCCCCAGCTGTTTCTACGTTCTCTTTTCTAAAATTTTTAATTAGATATTTTCTTCATTTACATTTCAAATGTTATTCCAAAAGTCCCTTATACCCTCCCCCCGCCCCCGCCCTGCTCCCCTACCCACACACTCCCATTTCTTGGCCCTGGCATTCCCCTGTACTGGGGCATATAAAGTTTGCAAGACCAAGGGGCCTCTTTTCCCAATGATGGCTGACTAGGCCATCTTCTGCTACATATGCAGCTATAGACTTGAGCTCTGGGTACTGGTTAGTTCATATTATTGTTCCACCTATAGGGATGCATTGGATACTTTCTCTAGCTCCTCCAGTGGGGGCCCTGTGTTCCATCCTATAGATGACTGTGAGCATCCACTTCTGTGTTTTCCAGGCACTGGCATAGCCTCACAAGAGACAGCTATATCAGGGCCCCTTCAGCAAAATCTTGCTGGCATATGCAATAGTGTCTGCGTTTAGTGGCTGACCATGGGATGGACCCATGGAAGGAGTTACAGAGACAAAGTTTGGAGCTAAGATGAGAGGATGGATCATACAGAGACTGCCCACCTGGGGGTCCATCCCATGGTCAGCCACCAAACGCAGACACTATTGCATATACTTCCATGTTCTTTATTGGATTCATTTTATTCACTTTCTAAGGAGCAGATGTTCCTGTGTGTTTGTGCCTCTGGTATTGTAGAAGAACAACAAGCATAAAAGCTCTTGCCAAACAAGGTTATATGTGCCTGGTTTTTAAAAGCACTAGAAAAGCATAGTACTTATTATAAATTGATAAGTGACAGACGACTGATTTTAAGGCTTAGGTTAAAATTAAAGTGAAGTAGCTGAGAACAAAGCAGGATGGGAATCAGACTTAGGTCCAGAGAGCCCTAGGCATGTCTCTTAGCAAGTGTATACCTTGGAAAAGTCACTTAATTCTGAGGACCATCAGTTTTCAGTCCTGAAAAAGCAAACCCTAATGCTCTTGCTTTATGTATATGATTATGTCCAAAAATACATTTCAAACACTTGAAAGGTTTTAAAGGCTTAAAATGTTATGAAAATATTTATTACTACAGTGTTAAGTTCATTCTGCTAGTAAATATCAGCCAGACAAAATGATGCCCATTCTTGTGGTGGCGGCGTCTGTAGTCTGAGCATTCATAGACAAGAGGCAGGGTGATCACAAGCCACCTTCGCAAAACAAAATCAAAACATCTTCGCAGAACCCACAAACCAAAGCAAACACAGAACCAAAATGCTATGAGAAATGATTCCTATTTTTTAAGGAGCTCACAGTCTATGTATGAAAAAGAATAACTCCTGAAAAATATGAATTAGAGGTTGACGGAGAAGATCATTTCAACCATAAGAAAGGAGGAGATACATGCTAGAAGGATAATTCGAGGAATTCATTGGGAAGCCAAAAGTAAATTATAGAAGGTTGATACTGTTAGGGAGAGTACTTGCTAGACAGAGAAAGAATATTCATTTAAAATGCCATTTCTTTTAAAGTTTATGAGTTCCCGTGTGAATCTTATGTGCCCTGTATTTGCAGGAGATGCTGGAAGCCAGGAGAAGATTTCTGGTCCCCTGGAATTGGCCATGCAGCGGGTTGTGAGCAGCCATGTGACCTCTAGGAACTGAACCTGGGTTCCCTGTAAGAAAAGACAGGAGTCTGGGAGGTTCTACCCAGCAGCTGATTGAGGCAGATGCAGATATCCACCTACATTAATTGAATGGAGGTCAGGGACCTCTATAGAAGAGTTAGGGGGAGGATTGAAGGCCTGGAAGGTGATGGCAACCCCACAGGAAGACCAACAGTGTCAACTAAACTGGACTTCTGGAAGCTCCCTGAAACTGCTACCCACTGAAGAGCATGTGCAGGCTGGAACAAGGCTCTCAACACATATGCAGCAGAGGGCTGCCTGGTCCAGCTTCAGTGGGAGAAGATGTGCCTAATAGAGCCGGGACTTGATGCACTGGGGTGGGAGTGGAACTAGAAGGGACACCTTCTCAGAGAGTGAGGAACTTGAGAGGGGGATCCCGGGTGGGGGACAGCAATTGGGATGCAAATACATAAATAAAATAAAAAAAAATATATGGAGGCATGTTTCTAGACCCAGAATATTCCACATAGAGCACACGTGGCAGTTGACAAGGCAGGAGTATGAGGACAATAATAAGCCAATGTAGGTTGAATATGCAGTAATCAGTGCTGACCAAAGGAGAGGCAAGGAAAGGTCACCGAAGTAAGCCACCTGGAGACCAATCCTTGCAGGGGACACTGTCGGGAATCTGTGGGTTTTGTTGGGTCAGCAGGCTGGTGGAGGTGAGGGCTCATAGTCCTCACTCAGAATGTAGCTGTGTACTGAGTTACTGTTGTTGCTGACTGGTGTCTTTGGGACAGCAATAACTATTTCTATCATTTCCTTGCAGTTCTTACTATCTTATGGAGATAGTTGGTAGGTTTTGCTTATTTCTTTTAACTATGAATACTGTGGTCACTTACCGTGCATGTATGGATATGAGTGTAGGGACCCCTGGTGTCCTGAAGAAGTCCTTGGATTCCCTGGAGCTGGAGTTCTAGACTGTGAGCCAATACGGGTGCCTGGGAGCTGAACTCATGCCCTCTGCAAGAGCAGCAAGTGCTTTGAACTACTGGGCCATCTGGCCAGCCCGCTAGCATCGGTTCTAAGACAGATGGTCAAAAGCTAATTCTGAGATTATAATTGATATTCAAGAGATTTATTACAGAAGCATTCCCTGAAGAAACAAATAACAAGGTTCAAGAACAAAGCAAGAAGCTGCCAGGCAAGAGGAAGACTTAAAAAAGCCAGCGTCGGGCTGATAAAATCTGTACAGGAACGCCAGACTATGATCTACATTTCAGACCTTATTATGGGTAAATGGATTTTAATTTCCCTGACTCAACAGTCAATTTGCTCAGAAATATCATGGAGAAGGGATCTTTATTAGCATCTCTAGCGTTCCATGCTGGCAGTCAAAACATTCCCCAAGGCAAGTCTGCTGAAGAACAGGAGATAGGACTCAGCCCAGGAAGATACACGGGGATGGACCTTGGGGGAGCACAGTAGGTTCTTTCTTAGGACTCTGGTTTCACCAGACCAAGGATATTATTTCTCAGTGTAATTTTGTATTGGCTTAAACTTGGCATTTCATTCCCACGATATTCTCTCATCCAAGAATCTGAAACAGAGAGTTGGGAGTTTCCAAGCTTCCAAGACATCCACTACCTCTCTGGGGAGAAGTGTTCAAATTTAAACCTGTATCACAGAAAATAATTAGGTCTTTAAAGGCTATAAATTACATTTGTCAGCTGCAGAGAAAATAAATGGAGTTTCTGGTCGTCTTGTGGCAATGATGAATAGCAGTGTTGGGCTTTTGCTCTAAGAAGCTTGTGTGGACCTAAGAGCTTGTCTAGTGGGTCTTAAGGAAAAGGACTATTAATTCAAACCACCTTACATGGCGGAGGCCAAGCTCCAGGCATTGTGGATGAGGAATCCTTCTGGGCTGCGAAGTTTTATATATGATTGACATCCCTCCCATGACAAGAGAAAATGCTGTCAAAGCATCAGTCCTGTGTAGAATGTGTGTCGAAGGGGTATGAATTAGACAAACCATTAACTAAGATCTCTATGTAGCTCTCACTTAATAGTAGGACTGATAGCATCTATGCAGGACATCAATTTATGGTCATCATCCTGATTTGGCTCTTTAGCTTCTGACTCTAGAGCATAGTTCAAGAGAAAATAATAAAAAATTTAAGGTAAAATATAGTTGATTAAAATAAATACTCCTGAGGGTTTGGCACGTACACAGAGAAGCAAAGCCAGATTCATTCAAATCCTATACAAGGGCCCTTAAAACCGATCCACACTGTTTGTGGTCTTTGTGGAATGCAATGCCTGAAACAGCTGACTGTACCTGCTCAGGGAGGTGGGCAGACCGAGCCTGAGGACATTGGAAAAACAGAGAGTTCTACCATGTATTTGGACATTGCTGAAAATAGACCTCTCCATCCCAATCCTGTCCCCTCATCAGCCACTAACAGCAGGGATAAAACAAATTGATCCTGTCCTTCTGATCAACCACAATGTACCCTTTCCTTTCCTCTGGATCGAAGGGAGGAACTTGGAAGGGAGG
This sequence comes from Mus caroli, assembly GCF_978045245.1. Taxonomy (NCBI): domain Eukaryota; kingdom Metazoa; phylum Chordata; class Mammalia; order Rodentia; family Muridae; genus Mus; species Mus caroli. Next base: position 11,943,972 of record NW_028227275.1, on the reverse strand, counting down.
AACTTGAAGCCAATGACTATGCTTAGGCAAACTCATGTCTAGAAAAGTTTTTGGTCAAAGGTAACTTTGCATTCTGTGACAGCCTTTGTAGGAATCACATTTCAGGTGGGCTGATGGAGCATGGTATTTGATACAACATACAGGAAGGAAGAGTAGAATCAAAAAAGCAAGATGAAAAGAAGAGCCCAGTTAGCATCACAGCTTGCTTCCAAGCTGTAGGCAGCCGGTGCCTAAAAGATAGAGCCCAGCGCGGTCTCCTGTGCCGGTCTCTGTCAACACCACTGTGCAGGCGCTAGCCCGAATCTGGCGCCAACCCCTCCCGAGCAGGTGCATGCAAATTAAGGTGCCAGCAGACTGACCAATCCCAGGAGGACACATAGCCCTCCCCAGTGCTGGGGTGTATATAAGGAGTCCTCCCTGGGTTCCTGGTGTTCCTGTAGCATTGAGTTGTTCCTGGAATAAAGCTGTTGAGAAGAATCCAACTGTGTTGTGTTTTTCCTTGCCGGACGAGGTGGGCGCAACACCAAGCACTGCACACAAACAATCAGCAGAACAGACTCAGCTCTAATGCAAAATGTTCACCTGGCTTAATGCTAGCACTAAAGGAAATCCACTCAAGGCCCTTGCTTGATAGGGTTCAGGTAAAAAGCCTTGTTGATTTGCAGTTTTTCCACCATTTCATGACCCTGTCATACCTAAATACCTACATTTGCATTTATGAGTTAGGAACACTACAGTAAAATACCAGAAAAGTCTTGAGATTCGAGGCCTGTATGAGGGATAAATGAGTCTTAAGCCTGTGAATTGATGAAAGGGCATGATAAAGGCATCTAAAAAGCCTCTTATGAGCCATACCATTCTTCATTATTCTATTCAGTCCCCAGCAAGAGAGAGCACTGGTTGTATCTTAAACATATATTTAGCCAGGCAATGTGCAAGGGCCAGTGCTGCAGCCTATGGATGTTATAAACACATATGAGACTTAACTTCATTCCTCTATGAAATGTACCATTTTAGAATGGGAATCTGACCAGAGAAATAATTGTCAGATCAGATATCCCAGTAGGACTCCGTAATTTTAAGAGATGCCATGTTATTAGAATTGAGAAACCAAGACAGACATTAGGAGTTAAAATGTGCAAAATTTTGAGTATGGCACCAACGTACCTTATGCTTATAGAACTGACTGAGGCACAGGGAAGTCCTAGGTAGTCAGAAGAATGAGTTTCTTTACAAACTTATGATTCATTCATACTTTTACAACATTTATAAGTGAGTTTGGGGAAGTAACTTTTTATTCAGAAGATGAATTCATTCTCAGAATTTTATAACCATTGGGCAGCAATAGCTCTGCAAACAATTAGCAAATCAACTGCTTTTATGTAACTTTTATTTTAGCTTCCGCTTTCCTTTATATGAACTAAACTTCTACGGTTCGTAATAAAAATATGTAACATTTATTGAGTGCTTATTGTGTGTCAGGGCCTGTGGTAATTGAGTTATCTTTTTGTAAATATCCAAATGACTTGGTATTGGCAATTACACCACATTAAAGCTGAAAAATAACACCTCCAACTTGTGAGACCTATTAGCTTCATTAAAATAAAAGATCTCAATTGCAGCTAGAAAAATAAAAGGAACTGCAGATTCCTGACAAGGAACATTAAGTCGTGTATAAACTGCTTACAGCCTCAGCTTTGGTGCGTGCAAGTTGCAGAAATGCTGGGTTGAGTAGACTTTGCCAAATGAAGTTACTTTCACTCTTTCGTTTTCCTTGAGACAGTACTAGACGCTTCATGGGAGACTTGAACTTAGGTCACACTCATTAGACGGACATGGTCTGACTTTTAATTTGATGAGAAAGTGTTCTGTAGACACCCCCAAAAATCCAATGGGTCGTTTTTAAACTTGAAGTAAGTTTTGACTGAAAATTCAGGGTTTTTTTTTTCATGTGCAATTTCAGATAACGGCCATACTAACCCCAAGCTCTTAAAGACACGATTTCAGTTCAACTTTGACACTAAGGTAGATAAAAGAGGCAAATCTTAAAGAAAAAAAATCTCTGCATATAAACTAGGCTGTGAATGAACATTCCAACATGTCAGGAACTGGCATTACATTTTCAACACCACTCAAATATTTCTTGGGAATGACTCTTAGAAACAGGATAATTGGAAATATGCTTAGCAGAATTTACAGTCTACGTGATGTCCTGATGGATTGTCCTTCATGGCCACTTCTACTGCTCTCTGTTTAATATTTAAGAGGTACTGAATACTAAATTTTTCAACATTTTTCAATAACAACTGGTATGTGGAGTACTACTATTTTTATAACATATAAAGAACCTATGGCTCATTAGGTTCACATTTACATGGGCTATAAATGGAAAGGCCGTGTTTCAAACTTACCATCTATCACATGCTTTGTCCTAAATAGCTGCTTCAGATTCTTTGATGCTAAGTCCAAATAACCCCATAACATGTGGCCATCATCATGAAAAACTGTATAGCCAGATGCAGGTTTTAAAATAGATACTTCTGAAAGGAGGCATGCCTCAGAGATCAGACAATTGGACTAGGAGCCAAATCCTAGTTCAGAAACACCTGGGTATATGTGATTGCATTAATGAGAACAGTTTGTGAGCCCGGTACAAAATTTTAAAAATTCAACTCATTTGCCTGAGCTATTTTGCACATCAGTGATTAAGTCTGTACTTGTCACTCTGGTACTATTGAGCATCCTTCATGCATTGGCTTCTACCACACATACTTTAGCCTCCTTGTTTAAATCTAGAATGAAGGCTTTGAGAAAGTGTTCTCTGTGTTGTTTTCCAGTGTACTCCGGAACTTACTCAGAACAGTGTCCGGAAGGATAGGGTTGTAGATTCATGGAAGATCTATGGGATGGATCTCAAGGTATCTTTACAACATCTAGGAAATGTCTTATGGACACTGATTCTCCTTATTACACTTCAGGGATACACTGCTGTCCTTCACATCCAAAATGGATTGGGGCTTTGGCTTCAGTTAGTCTCTTATACATAGGTTTTGACACTTTCAGATTGTTGGTCTTTTTCACCATCCAGATACACTGACATGTGATGATAAAGACTAAACGTTGAAATTCATTACTCCTAAGAAACAGACATACTTTCTGGCTATAACTGTCATCTTTGGAAAACTATGGAGTGAAATCAGGTGATAAATGTTTGGGTAGATTTTATTCTTCACTTTGTTTCTGGTAGCTCATTATTTCTCCTCTAGAGATGGAAGTACAACATTGCTTCCAGGTAGTCTGGGAGCAGACAGTGATGTCAGTGTAAGTGGAGGGACAATAAAAGTCTTGATTTTCCCTTTGATAACTCATATGTTCCATCACCTCCAGAAACCGCATTAAAGCTGCTGTAAATCAATTAGCTTGCTCAGTCCCTAGAGCCACTATAGCTTTGCCTCTTTTATCAGACATTTCCTTCAAGGGACCACACAAGTTGGAACTGGTTTTATAGAACACCAAGAATAATCACTATTTGAATTCTTTACTTCCTGGAACCTCAAAGTATATATTTTATTTAGATAAAAGTCCTGCCATCCTTGGAATTGTATTATTGCCTAGACCTTAATAGATAAATAGCAATATGGAAATAGATTTCCATCTGTTTTTCCATAGCCTGGGGATGAAAAAGCTAGAATAATCGAAGCATTTTATTTTCTTTTTATGAAGCTTTCCTATAAGGTTCTTTAACAAATGCAGTGACTGAGAGATTCTACATGAATTTTAGACCATGCTACAGGTGGAGATGGGCATGCGAAAAGGATTTAAAAACTTTAAATTCTTCCAAGAGATTATATATACTACCATGTAATTGTGAACTTCGTCTCAAACTTATCTTCAGAGAAAAATGTTATTACTTCCATCTGTATGGAGAATAAAATAATACTTATCTGAATCAACTCATAAATATTTTACAGCACCAAATTTCTACAGAGCAAATTAATCTGAGGGGATGGGCTCACAGTGTGTCTTAAATAAAAGTTTCAGGTTGAATTCAGGGACATTATTTAATATATAGAGAAGGCTGAAGGATCTTAGATCACATAGCTTTGTAATAATTGAAACTTTTCTTAAGGTACCAAACAATGTTCCAACTTAATTCAGAGAAGCTTCATTCTAAGACAACAAGTTAGATACAAATTAAATATCTTCAAGAGACTGAAAGGGCTTCCCACTTGGCGGTTTACAAGGTGTTCTCAGATATACTAATTCATCAGAAGCTGTCAAGGCCTCTTGGGAGAGATGGGAAAATAAATATCTTCATTTTTAAAAGGAGGTCCAGCTGAGTGTCAAGGGAAAAAATTATTTTATCCAAGTTTCTCAGCCACAAGATTGTTCAACTGAAAATATGCAAAAGGTCTTGCTTGATTCTCTCCCTTTCCCTCTCCCTCTCTCTCTTTCTCTATTTCTCTCTCTCCTCTCTCTTTCTTCCTCTCTCTCTCTACACCCCCCGTTTGAAAATGAATATAATTTTATTTGGTTCAAATCTGCCTTATAATTTTTTTCAAAGAATTTGTTACAAATTAATTCTTTCAACGAATTTAAAACAAGGTCTGATACACAAAGACTTGATTGTCCAACTGCCTCTTATCAGTTCTTATTTTGCTTAATATATTTAATCCTATAGACTATATATATAGTGTCACTAGGAGAAAGACTATTAACCCAAATTATGGGAAAATGAAAGACAACTTTAGTTGAGTACACATCAGAGCCCAATTGGCAACTGTCTTCCCATAAAGCCTTGTTTCCAAGACCAGCAGTGAGAAAATTTCTCAAGTCCTCCTTCTAGTACAAAACTATTGGGTTTGGGATTTTGCATGTAAGCATGTTTATAGAAGGAAGACCAGTTAGATAAGGAAAGCAAGCTATGAAAATGGGCATTGAACATCCGAGAAAAGGTGGTTCCCACGGCTTGGTTTGTTACATTCTGTGGTTACTGATGTAAGGCACAACCCAGTTCTGAGAAACAGAACCTCAAGTTTTATAGGAAACAGAAACCCAACTCACAAAGGTTCCTAGAAACAAAATGGAGATGGGCTGGTTCCTTAAGTACTCAACAGATGCTCCAGCAGGCACTTGGGAATAGCCAGTTTGTGGCCAGTCTCAGAAACTGGAGTTCTGAACATCATCTGGAAACTCACAGTAAACCCTTTTGGAGATTCTCTTGAGCCACTGAAGTTCCTCATGATCACACTGGTTCAGTCCGAGGTAAGTAGGTACCTGCAATTAGATCCAAGTTCCATTTCCTCCGAGCTTCTTAGGCACTTCCTTTGTCTTTTCAATACTCTGCATCCATATTATTCTACCACAGTGCCTGCTGGCCTCTTGTTTGTAAGTCATTTGATTTAGGGCTCCTATACGTTGCTTGGAGCTTCATGATGAATGTAGAGGTGATCTCTGCCTCCCTCCTGTGTTCCTCCTTTTACTGCCATTCCCTTGGAAGCTTTCCTTTTATTCTGTGAGATGCCCCTCTCCTTTGAACTTCTCTGGCATTTGCTGACTGTGCTCATTCTCCAAGCTAAGTATATTGTGGTTTATCTACCCCGCACTATTGGAAATCACTTCAGAGCAGGGATAGTTGGTTGAATCACTTTATATCTATGACACCAAGTTGAATAATGTATTCAAATCAGAAATACCAGATAAATACCTGCAAAACGCTTGATTTTTTTCACCTTCTAACTAATCATCTATAATGAGCATGTAATCATATTTCTCTTGGTAGAGAATATTGTCGTTCATGCCCAAACAGAAATGCACAATTTGCTATGTCTGTATATTAGCAAGGAAGCCCAAAAGAATGAGGCAAAAGAACATTTATCCCTCAAAACGACTTTTTTGAAGAAACATATGTGGAAATTTTATTCTTAAAGTAGCGAGTAGAAGCTGGAGAGATGTGTCACTGTTTGGCATTCTTATTGATTTTGCAGAGGATGTGGGATCCACTCTTAGCACTCACATCCAATGGTTCACAACCATCTGTAACTGGGTTTCCAAGGAATCCAATGCCATCTGGCCTCTGTGGGAATGTGGTGCAGGTACACACAAGTGCAAAAAAAATAAATAACTAGTATTTGCTGTTTATTGAATTCTTACAATGTAATCAATACTGGTTTAAATATCTTATCAGTATTATGTTACCCTCACAGGAAATAACACTTGAAGTAAAATTATGAAAGGGTTGATAGGGTAGACTTCAAGAAGACCATAGTTCAATATCTATGTGCCTCTAGACTAGGGTCTCCTTGAACAGATATTTTGTTTTGATCAGTTGCCAGTGAATAGTAAATGCTTAATAAATATTTAATAGCCAAAAGATATCATTGTTATAAGCAAATACCACTATTGCTTGATATCTTTTGGGGGCTCCATGTTGGAAATATATCAAGCAGGGTAATCTGTCCTATTAATCTCTAATACTCTTCATTTCAGCCAAGGGAGGGCACTGTCCAGCCTCATGCAGCACTCAGTCTTGGCACTTTGCTGCCACTGACTTTTGGATAATGCCACACAGTCAACCAGATTTCTCTAAGAATAGCAGTGTAAATGAGATTTTTTTTTTACCCTTGTATTATTAACACTTTGGACTGGATAATTCTGTTTTCCAGGGTCTTTCTGTGCACGGTAGTATGTTCAATTGTGTTCGTAATGACTGGTTGACCAAACGTCAGCAGCATCATCACAGCCTCTGAAAGGTCACAGGCACAAGTATTGATCCCCATTGAGGAAGGTCTAGTACAACAGGAAATGGGACAAAATTACAAAATTCCCCATGGATCTTCAATCACCACTGTAAAACATTGAAAAGTGTGATTGGCTGAATGAGCGGCATATGTTCCCCTGATAACAATATCCGAAGGTATCAAGACCTGATTTGAGAAACGACAGAGTCTCCATAGTAAGTCACACTTTCATTAGAGATCAAGAAAGTGTGAAGCCAAATGTACTTCGTCGTTTAAGTTCTTGTGAACTACGTTAATCACGAGGATAAGGCATTGTTTTTGCCTGAGCCAGGCGTGGTACCTCATAGGCACTCTGAATGAGAAAGCAGCCACAGGGAACATCCTGTGACTCTGCCAAGATGACTGAGCTCAAGCCCAGGTAGCCTCTCCCTGTGAGGCTGCATTCTTTCTCAGTCTTCTCTAGCCTCTCTGTCTGCCCTCCAGCACATGGCGGCCAAGGAGTCATCCCATTTCCTTCATCGAGAGCTGTGCTAGCTCCCACAGTTCACCTCAGATGCCTCCCCGCCTGTCAGGAATGGGAAGCATCTTTCCTTGAGAGTGGCAGCTGCTGGCCTTTCCAGAGTCACAGCCCCACAATCAAAACCCGGACCATTTCCAGCTGTGGGGATGATGGGCTGGTTGCGGCAGATTGACCGAGGTCCCTCGGTAAACAAGCCACTTCCTTGGCCTTGGAGCCCCAAATGAAAAGAGCAGACTGCCGAACAGCTCATGGCCCTTAGCTATCAATTTGATTTAGCAACTGCACTGCCACTCCGACAGCTCTGCAGCCAATTAGTGAACCCAAGTCATCAGCATTAATTTGTTCACATTTCCCCCTGCAAATTGCTAATTGGTTAAACTAAGCAGTGGTTGGCTAGACTCCTGGGCTGGAAGGAAAGATTGGAGCTGTGTCGTTTTCTTGCTAAGTAAATTTAGACTAAAGGGGCACTAAAGGACACACTTCTCTGAACTCCTTGCAACTTAGAATGATTGTTTTGCACAGCAAAATGTTATTAGGTTTGAAAAATATGGATGATGTTCTGTTTCTTGTAGGATAGAGGTTCTCAACCTCGATCCTGTGGGTCGAAACCTCTATTCTTTGACAGTGGTTGCCTAAGACCATTGGGAATCATAAATATCTGCATTACAATTCATATTGGTAGCCAAATGACTGTTAGGTAGCAATGAAAGTAATTTTATGGTTGGGGTTCAACTTGAGGATTGTATTGATAGGTTACGGCATTAGGAACATTGAGAACCACAGTTATAGGCTAACCGGCACCCCGTTTTAACAGTTCCTAAAAGGGCTAACACATTATTCTCCCCCACTTCGATCAAACCCGATATTTTGTTATTGTAAGTGAATATTGACATAGATGATGTTGTGTATAATGTCAGTATGGTGATGATTCTTCATAGCCAAACTCTTACTTGCAACTCTTCCGATCTCTGTTTTCCTTTCCTTGCTTGGTTACTAGGGGAAATTGACTTTTGCAAACTCTAGCACATATCCTTCTTCCTGTAGGTGACCGTTGACTTTAGGTAATCCAAGTCACAGGAGACCGCATGGCTTTCCCTGCTTGTTTCAATTCCTTCCTGCAACTATGTAATGTCTGGTAATGGCTGAGCTCCATACAGCTCCATAGTGATGCCCTTGCACTTGATAACTCTCCCATGGACATCAGACACTAGTAATGTTGCTTCTTCCTGCTAATTTTTCAACCCGGTATTTAGAAATGACTTCCCACTACTGCAGGTCCCTAGGCACTTTCACATAGTTTAGCGGTCATTTTAAACCTGCTCACATATCTACAGCTATTTTTGAATTAAACTATATTCAAAATACCAGTTGAGTACGTTATTATTTATTTTATGTTCCAGTATCTCTCATAAACCTTTATAAAACATGTTTGTTATGTTCTGGTTATTCAAGTTTCTAGGTAGACAAGTGTTCATTGATAGGCATATTAGTAGAGAAAATCATGAGGCATAGTTTGGAGAAAGCTTCTACAACTTCTAATTTGAGGTAAGCAAGTCAAAGCAATACATTCAAGGACTAAAGAAACGTACCTCTTCTATGTAGCTAGAAGGTGATAGATGATTAGTGAACCAGGTGTTATGTCAGTGTTATTGTCACAGTCAATGAAACATAGAGAAATAGGACACACTTCCCAGAACTGAGTATGGGACTCAACCTCGCTCAGGTCCATTTATCCCATAACCAGTGGTTTTGGCTGTTAGAGTCCATGCAAATTCATTCCCATATAACTAACTTTTGACTTAGCCTGTAGTTTCAGTTAATAGATGTTTTAGAATATATTCTGATAATTTTAAAAACATAAACTAAAGCAGGTTCAATGGAAATGGCTTACTACTTTCTTTTATGGCTTACATGAAGACAAGTCTGCTCCTTATTCAATCCTATGAGTAAATTTTGTGCTCACAATGAAGGATAGTTTTGAGCTGAAATTCTACTTTCTCTTCTGTTTTCACTTCATTTCCTCCTTGGTTGGCCTTTTCTAGTATTAATATTGCTATTTTAAGGCTTGGAATACATACAATATGGCAACGTCCATTCACTGTCAAGATGCAGTCAGCATACGTTAGACATTTCCTTTCCTGGGAGTTCAGCGATGTACCATAGTAAATGAGTCTCTCAAGTTCAGTTATAACCTATTAATATATTTTAATTAACTTATTATATTACATTTATAATTAGATAATATATTAATGAATAGTACCTATATGATATATAATCTATTTATATATATAGAACCTATATATAGAATATATTCAGTATATATACATATAATAGGGAATGTATCATGTGTATATGTTCAATAGATAGATAGATAGATAGATAGATAGATAGATAGATAGATAGATAGATAGATATTCATTCTAAGATGTTATGTATTTCTTTTTGGGTAGTGCAACTACTTAACCATTTTTCCAATGAGCTATTGAGTAATTTTTTATGTTTTACTTACAATTCATCTTCTCCAGGTTTCTATGAAAACCATTATTTTTTAATTTCTATTGGATATTTTATTTATTTACATTTAAAATGTTTTCCCCCTTCCCAGTTTCCCCTCCACAAGCCCCTATTCCCCCTCCCTCCCCCTGCCTCTAAGGGGTTGCTCTCAACTGACCTACCCATACCTGCCTCAGTGGCCTAGCATTCCCCTATCCTGGATCATCAAGCCAGCACAGGACCAAGGGGCTCCCCTCTCAGTGATGCCAGATAAAGCAGTCTTCTGCTACATATCCAGCTGGAGCCATGGGTACCCCCTGTGTACTCTTTGGTTGGTGGTTTATTCCCTGTGAGCTTTGGAGTTCTGGTTAGTTGATATTGTTGTTCTTCCTATGAGGTTGCAAAACCCTTTAGCTCCTACAGTCCTTGCCCTAACTTCTCCATTGAGTTCCCCACACTCAGTACAATGGTTGGCTGTGTGCATGTACATCTGTATTGGTCCTGTTATGGCAGAGCCTCTCAGGGGACAGCTACACCGGGTTCCTGTCAGTAAGTTCTTCTTGGCATCAGCAATAGTGTTTGGGTTTAGTGTCAGCTGATAGGATGGATCCCTAGGTGGGGCAGTCTCTGGACGGCCTTTGCTCCAGTTTCTGCTCCACTCTTTGTCCCTGCATTTCCTTTTGACCGGAGGAATTCTGGAAATAGTTCTACCTGAGGACCCAGCTATACTACACCTGGGCATAAACACAAAAGATGCTTCAATATATATTGCCCGCACTTTTGTGTGTCCCCCTGGTAAGAACACGCTCAGGGCAACCGGAATCTTCTGCAGCACAAACTTTATTGCTTACCCCATCAGGAGCCAGTGGAGAAAGGAGCCAGAGAGAGAGCCAGAGAGAGAGATATGGCGGAGCCCCCTCCCTTTTATGGAGGACTGTCCTCCGCCTCGGACATGTCACTCCCTGATTGGCTGCAGCCCATCAGCCGGAGTTGTCGTCACGGGAAAGGCAGAGCACATGGTGTGGAAAGCTACCCCGGCACATGTGCAGCTTGCTTGTTTACTACTTAGAACCCGGGTGTCAGTGCCATCAGCGCCATCTTGTAATGGCGAATGTGAAGGCGGCTCCTTACATCTCCCCCTTTTCTTTTATATAAGAGCAATAGGCCACCCATATTAATGAGAGTGGAGATAGAGGTCAAATCCCCAGTGTGTAAAATAGGGGCTTTACACAAAACCTCCTCCCAGGCTCATCACCCAAAGGGGTCTTGGTCCGCTCCCGTGTCGTTTTTCCTGGGGGAAGGACACTTGGACACTCAACCTTCTTGAAAGATGACATGTCTCCCTAGAATAGGCTCATATATGCCACAGAGCCCTTCTACTGCAGTGCTTAGCCATGCAACTCTCTCGGGCTGCTGAAGCACACTCACTCTATCCCGTGCAATGAGACTAGCCTCATGGGGTGCAAGAGCTGAGTGGCCAGCAACCTATTGCTTAAGCATAGATAACCATATATCAGGGGAAGCACCATGTTCTAGTGCTGCAAGCGCCTGGGAAGTAATCACCATGTCTCTCCTAGTTTGGGCCTTAAGCTTACAGACCAATCAAAGAAGCAACACTAATCCACAGCAAAGAACAGCTCCAAATAATTCCACCCCCACCCATTCTTTAAAGAAGGAAAATGTTGAAAAGATAGTCCTTAGGTCAGGGACAGGTCCAAGTGCGTGGGGCAAGTCTCAATTTTCAAAGGGTCTGTTCAAATTTAGCCGTCCAATTCTGTATCTCCCAATGCTGCTCTCCCTTTGTTGTTATCGCACTGGACATCACCAAGACGAGGGACATCAGTATTCCCTTGGTCAGTCTGGATTTTTCGGGTGAGTCTTTCTGGTATCCAAAATGGGTTGTCTTCATTCTGTGGAAAAACACAAACAGCTCCCCTGGATCTTATCAAAATAGGATCCGGGACTTTCCATTTGTTATTTAAAACATCTTTCCATTTAACCATCTCATTGGGCCTATCTGGCTCTGAACAATGTCGTTCAGCCGCGGTATGGCCATGAGAATCAAGATTTAAAAAATTGAGTGTAAAAAGTGCTGTAGACACAGACACTCTTGGTACTCGGGGTAGAGCCTCCTTGACTCCCCCTTTCTGTTTTATTAGATGGAAGTCCAGTCAGGTGGATCACATCCATCTGACGGCAGAACTGTTGGAATTTTTGAGATGTATAAGCTGGTCCATTATCAGTCTTAAGTAGTTTGGGTTTTCCCCAAGCACTCCATGCCTCAAGGCAATGTTGAATCACACGTGAGGCCTTTTCTCCAGTTAAAGGAGAGGCAAACATGATGCCAGAGCATGTGTCAATGGACACATGGAGATATTGAAATTTTCCAAAGGAAGAAACATGTGTAACATCCATTTGCCAGACCTGTAGAGGTCGAATACCGCGTGGGTTAATTCCCACATGAGGAACTGGCAAGAACTCACAGCAGCTTTGACATTGAGTAACAATGTCACGGGCTTCTTTTCTCGTCAAGGAGAAACGGCGGCGTAATGTTTCAGCCGTCACATGAAAATTGTTATGAAAATTTCTTGCAGCCTCTATCGGGGATGTTAGGGCAGCAGCCACCACTTTAGTGGCTTTATCTGCCAAATCATTCCCCAGAGCCATGGGGCCAGGTAGGCCTGAATGGGCTCTAACATGAGTAATATAAACAGGAAATCTTCTAGATAACAAAACTAATTGTATCTGCTGAAAAATATTGGCAACTTTACTGGAAGGCTTAATCACTCCAGCCACTTCTAAAAAATTAAGGGGTTCTAAAAAGGTTTTTAAAACTTCTAAAACCACTAAACATTCTACCACTTGAGGTGAATTTTCATTATATTGTTTGGATACTACTTTACCATTAGCCACATAGGCACCTATGCCAGTTTTTGATCCATCAGTATATACCACAACCCCATTTTTAAGTGGGTTTCTTACTGTTATTTGTGGAAACACAACAGATTGATTTTGGGCAAACTGTAAAATTGGATGTTTTGGATAATGGTTATCTATTTGTCCTGAAAAGGAGGTAACTAAAACTGCCCAATCATTGGATGTGGCTGCCAAGGTTTGAACCTGTCAAAAGTCCAATCTCTCTGCTCTGGAGTCAAAGCAGCAGCGTTTGCTTGGGCCTGCGTTTGTGCAGCCTCTTGCCATAGAACTCTCCATTCCATATATTTGCCCATATTGGGGAGAGCGGCTTTTACAATCATTTGCCAGTCGGCAGGAGTTAGTGCCATGCCGGCAAGTCTGTCTAACTGCACCAAAGTAAAATTAGCATTGGCTCCATATTTACGGACCAATTCAGCAAGCTCTTTCATCTGTATATACTCTACTGGAGCGTGGACACGCCCACCCTCGGCTCCTTCAAAGACCGGAAATGCCTGTTGCATCTTCCTTTCTTCCTCTCTTGGAGTGAACGAGTCTGCGCACTGCTGCTCTGCACACAGCTGACGCACTACGCAGGGCGGGGGCTCCGCATAGGGCGGAGGTGCACTATGACCTTGAAGCCGACTGCCCAGAGGCCGAGCCGCAAGCTGGCCTTTGCCAGCCGCTTTTGGCTTTTTTCTTGACTTAAAAGCTCGAATTTCTCTCTCATAACGAGCTGCTCCCTCCTCCAAGTCTGTTTTCTCAGAAGGGCTAATTTTTTCATCTGATTCACAGCTACTAAGAACTGGCTCTTTAAACTCATCTCTTTTCTCCTCTTTCCTTCCAATCTCTCCCCAGGTATTTTTCCCTGACATTAACTTTTCTTTTTTCCTTTGTTTTTTCTCCTCTTTCCTTCTAATCTCTCCCCAGGTATTCTTCCCTGACATTAACTTTTCCTCGGGTTCAAGACCCGTGGAAAGGCCTGTATACTTATTTGGCGCGCCATGCTTTCTCTTTTTTCCTGCTCTCTCTCCCCGCTTTACTTCTGATAGACTGTCTTGAATTTCGTTCAGAATTCTCCACCCTGTCTTAACTGCTTGTTGACATGTGAAGAGAAATAAAAGGGCTTTTAACACTAGAGAAAGTTCAAGACCAGACATACCTTGTAAAGCTGTAACAAATGGAATCCGTTCCCCAGCTGAAGAGTTCTGAATCTACGTCGGATCCTTCTCAACAGTCTGTTTCCGGGAACACTTCATTACCACAGTTCCCCAGCTGAAGAGTTCTGAACCTACACCGGGTCCTTCTCAACAGTCTGTTTCCGGGAACACTTCATTAACCGCTCCTTCTCCGTGATGCAGTAGCTCGCGGGTTCCGGCACCATTTATTGCCCGCACTTTTGTGTGTCCCCCTGGTAAGAACACGCTCAGGGCAACCGGAATCTTCTGCAGCACAAACTTTATTGCTTACCCCATCAGGAGCCAGTGGAGAAAGGAGCCAGAGAGAGAGCCAGAGAGAGAGAGATATGGCGGAGCCCCCTCCCTTTTATGGAGGACTGTCCTCCGCCTCGGACGTGTCACTCCCTGATTGGCTGCAGCCCATCAGCCGGAGTTGTCGTCACGGGAAAGGCAGAGCACATGGCGTGGAAAGCTACCCCGGCACATGCGCAGCTTGCTTGTTTACTACTTAGAACATGGGTGTCAGTGCCATCAGCGCCATCTTGTAATGGCGAATGTGAAGGCGGCTCCTTACAAATATATGACAAGGACACATGCTCTACTATTTTCATAGCAGCCTTATTTATAATAGTCAGAAGCTGGAAACAATCTGGATGTCTCTAAACAGAGGAATGGACACAGAAAATGTGGTACATTTACACAATGGAGTATTACTCAGCTATTAAAAAACAATGATTTCATGAAATTTGCAGGCATTTTGATGGAACTTGAAAATGCCATCCTGAATGAGGTAACACATTCACAAAAGAACACACATGGTATGTACTCACTGATAAGTGGATATTAGCCAAAAAGAAGCTCAGAATACCCACAATACAACTCAGACCATATGAAACCCAAGAAGAAAGAAGATCACAGCAAAGTGTGAATACAACAGTACTACTCAGTATGGGGAAGAGGATAATTCCTGGGAAGTAGAGAGAGGGATCTGGAAGGGAGAGAGGAGGGGGGAGGGAAAGGGGGGGCCAGGTTAGATATGGGAGGAGATGGGGAAGAATTACAGAAGGTCAGGAATTTTCAAGTAGGTATATAGCTGTAGAGGAGGGGAAACTGGGAGTAGCCACTAGAAAGTCCCAGTTGCCAGGGACGCAAGAGATTCCCAGGACCCAACCGAGAGGACTTTAGCCAAAATAACTAACAAAGGGGAGATAGAACATGTAGAGACCATATCTAGTGGATAGGCAAGGCCCCCGTTGAGGGGTGGGGCCACCCACCCACCTCAAAAATATTAATCCAGAATTCCTCCTGTGAAAGCCATTTGTATGAGTAATTAACCCATCCTTACAATTCTGAGTATGGTTTTATGAAAATTATCAATGCATTTCATGTTCCGCAACTCAATAGTTAACTCCTAAACTTCAGGTTTGACACTTTTGATCATATTATCCTTTGTAAAATATTTTTTTCACGTGACTTTGGGCTTTAAACTCTTTCAAATTCTCTTCTGTACCTGGGCATTTCCTTTTATTATTTGTTCTTCTGAATCTCTTTGATAGCTGTATATTGAGAATATACCACATCTCTCGGTTCCTAGGCAACAGTCCTTCTCTTTCATAACTGTCCAGTCTTATGACTGTAAATGTGTATGTGTGTGTATGTATATATTTATATTGCCCAAGCTCAACATATTATGTAAACATTACATATTTATACACACAACCATCTGAATATCACCACATGAATATATAAAAGGCATCTAAAAGTTAATATACTAAAAAATGTGTTACTATACCTTGCTCTTTCTAGAGTACTCATAAGTGGAATCCCTGTCTTTCATGTTTCTCAAGAGTAAAGCCTTGAAAATATTCTCAGGGATCTTCCTCTTCCTGGTACCCAGATTTTCATGAACTGTGTCATTGTCACCCTCAGAATCAGCTGACAATCCCACTACCGCCTCCTTCTTTCCACATCTCTGTGCTGTAAATCGACACTGTTGTTCACTTGATTTATTATAATAGTCTCTCTCTTCTCCTTCCCTATATCCTGGTTTCAATCCAGTTACAAGAGTGGATCCATGCAATCATAAGTTATATCATGTACACCTCAGCTCAAGACACACCATGTAATTATTAATAAACTTAGAGTAAGGAAAAGCCCTGTGAATGAGAATGAAGCAAGCAGGTCTACAGCTGTTTAAGGCACAGGTTGATGACTGTCAGAGGATTATTCTCCCATCTGCAAAAGGTCAAGCAACAGGATGTCTCACCACACTTAGACAAACAACTGAGGTCATGTTCATCTGAGAGTCAACATTCCTTGGGTAGAAGAACTTTAATCAAAAACCCACCAAAGCGGGCTTGTGGTGAAGGATTTTGGTCAACTCATGCACTGAGTAGGAAAAGACTGTGTGTTAGAATATCCTGTCAAATACCTTTTCTCTGCAGCTTTTTTTCACTATCATGATGGAGTGTAATTTACTGTATGCCTCCTTACATAAATTCTTTCCTTTCATGCCCCTACCAATCTTTGATTTAAGTTCAAGTTCTTAAAACAATTTATAAGTTCTAATAACCAAGTTCTTTGTGTTCTAATGCCCAATAATTTTCTAGTCTCTCCCTTTGTCTTCTGCAAACACATGACCCTGAGACCTCTGCAATATCTCTTTTATTTGAAATTGTCTTCTTCATATGATTAGATGGTTCATTTCCTCTCCACGTTCAGTTCTCTTGAAGTGCACCTTCACCTAGAACTCTTATATGTAACTGTTGTTAGTGTACCCTTTCCTTCACCTTGCCCTGTTTCATAGTCTCTTTTATTACATATTTAGAGGATTATTATCTGTGTATCTAGAGGATCATTAGTGCAATAGACTATAAGTTCTACAAGGGCAAGGAATTTGTCTTAGCACGAGTACGGCCTCAGGATCTGTAAAAATGCCTGAAAAAACAAACAAACAAACAAACAAACAAACTTAAGAATGCATTGCTGATGAATAGGAAAAAAAGAGGGAATCAAACATGATAGGAAAAAACAATACAAAATGCTGTGTGGCAACCAGAGAAGAGAACACAGAATAAGATGTGAAGTCTCCCCTCCTCAGCTCTCCCCTTACTTTTAGCCTATCCATTTTCCCTACATTGAGTTATGTATTACTACAGCTTTGTTTTTAGCCATAAATCAAGGGGTCAGCCCTCTCTAATTTACAGAATAAGAGACCCTATGGCTAAACTAGACATATAGTCCCAAATTTGACCAGGAGACCACACAATATCAATGTTCTATAAAGTTAATAGAGTCAAAGGATGGACTCTCTGAGGAATGGCAGAGAATA
The DNA here is from genome assembly GCF_978045245.1 of Mus caroli. Taxonomy (NCBI): domain Eukaryota; kingdom Metazoa; phylum Chordata; class Mammalia; order Rodentia; family Muridae; genus Mus; species Mus caroli. The sequence continues at coordinate 11,926,797 of NW_028227275.1, read as the reverse complement.
GTTTTCTCAGGAGAAAATTAGCAGCAGACATCCATCAATCCACTGGAATGGGCCTCTGATGCCTGACAGATCTGGCTATTATTTAGCTACCCACCATCACAAGTTCACCCACCACACACACTGTTTCTAGAGAATATAAATTTGAAGCAGTTATTCAATTTAGCAAGCCTTGAGAGGCTCTTGAACGTAGTAGAAATTTAGCCACTGAGTCTGCAGTGGAGGGACTCATGGGCAGTAGGGTCACTAAAGAGAATGATGATCATGGAAGTTCTCATTGCTGAGTAATAGGAAGGTGTGTCAAGCGGGCAAACAGGACCCTTTGATGGAGAGCTTCATATGTCAGGCAAAGGTACTTTGGCTTGATTCAATAGGCAATAAACAAGGAGTCACTGTATTTTCTTAGATGGGATGGAGGTAGTGACGTGGTGAAAGCATTGTTTAGAATGATTGAGGAACCCAGCTGCAACCCTGTCAGGCCATAGTCCTTGAACAGCCTGTATCAGAACCATACTGGAACATATGCATTCATCTATCTAGAGTAAGGCTGGTATTCTACATTTTAATTAGAGTCTCTCTAGATGAGGTTGACAAATTTGCATTTTAAACCCACTAAGCCAATCTAACGTATTCTAGTATATGTATTAAAGCAAAAATATTTCTTTCAAGCTGTGAGCTGCAGTCCATTAGTGGACCACAGAAAGAGACCAAATGAACATATTAGGTAGCACAAATGAATAAATGTTGTATGATTATACTTACATATAGTCCAAAAATAGCACAATTCATCAATGATCAAAAACAGAACAATATTTTCTGGGGTGAGGGGAAGAGATGATTTAAAAAGGATACAAAGAAGGGGTTGGAGTGTTTGGAATCTGACTACATCTTGATTTGAGTGTCAGGCACCGATGCGTGTATAGTCATAAAAATGAATCCAACGGTACACTGAAATTCTGTGCATTATTTGGTGTCAATTATTACTCAATCAAAACAGGAGCAGTGTGTATGTATATTTTTATATAGCATGTTTGTACTTGTTTTGTGTTATGTATATATGTGTGTACATGTGTTCTGTTTGGTCTGTACGAATATGTGGGTTTTGTGTTATGTGTATGAATGTGTGCTGTATAGTCTGTGAGTCTGTGAGGTGAGTGTTGTATGTGTACATGTGTGTGTTACATAGTGTTATGCATATCCGTGCATTTGTGAGTGTTCGTGTACTGTGTGTGTGTGTGTGTGAAGTGGTATGTATGTGTATATGTGTGTACTGGGTGAGACTACTAAGCAGAGGTCTAATTTTGTCTAATGATGTGGGTTTTTCACATATTTGAAGTCCTTTATGGATGAACACACACCAGAAGTCAAGTGATCATTTTGCTATATGCCTCTCTTTTGGTGTCTTTGTACTGTACTTTGATTTTTAAAAATGACTTTAAATTCTTTTCACCTTTCATTAAAAGTAGACTCTTAAAATATATGAATAGAGTTTCCCCTCCCACTATACCTCCTAGGTGCTCCCCTCTTCCTCTCCTTCCTGATTCTCTCATTCTTGTCACTCCCCACCACCCCACATAAGCTTGCCCATAAATCTATTCTCCCTACTAGGGAGAGTGAATACAAACCATATTTATCTTTCTGGATCACGGTTACCTCACCCCAGATGGCATTTTCAACATTCATCAGTTGGCTGCAAATTTTATGTTGTCGTCTTTGTTTCTTTGGTTTTTCTTTTCTTAAATTTTTTGTTTTGTTTTTTCTTCCTTCCTTCCTTCCTTCCTTCCTTCCTTCCTTCCTTCCTTCCTTCCTTCCTTCCTTCCTTCCTTCCTTCCTTCCTTTCTTCCTTCCTTCCTTCCTTCCTTTCTCCCTCCCTCCCTCTTTCTCTTCTGCTCTGTTTTGAGTAATACTCCCTTGTGTAAAATGTACCACATTTGATCTATTCTTTGGTTCAGGGTTACCTAGATTATTTTTAGTGTCTGCCTATTATAAACAGAGGAACAATAAATATGATTGAACAAGTTTTCCTGTGGTAGGCTGAAGCATCTTTTGGGTGTATGCCCCCTAATGATATAGCTGAGTCTTGCTGTAGATTGTTTCCCAACTCTCTAAGTAACTCCTTATTGATTTTCATAGTGGCTGTATACATATTCACTTCCATCAGCAATGGAAGAGTGTTCCCTTGCTCTCCAGCATTGTCAGAATGGGCTATCACTTGTATTATTGAAGTTAGCCATTCTAACAAGTGTAAGATGGAGTCTCAAAGAAAATTTGAATTGAAATTCCCCGATAGTTAAGGATGTTGGACACTTCTTTAAGTGTTTTTAAGTCATTTGAGTTTCCTCTATTGAGAATGCTTAGTTAAATCTGTACCACATTTTTAAATTAGGCTATTTGTTTTTTGATATCTAGTTTCTTGAGTTCTTTATTTATTTTGTATATTAGCCCTCCATCAGATGTGGATTTGGTAAAATTCTTTTCCCATTCTATAGGCATAAAAGTCTTTCACTTACTTGATTAGAATACTCTCAAGATATTTTAAATTGTTTGAGGCTATCGAGAAAGGTGTTATTTCTTTGAATTTCCCTCAGTTCAACATTTGTATATAAAAGAACTAGTAATTTTTGTGAGTTAAGTTTGTATGTAGCTGCTTTGCTGAATGGGTTTACAGCTATACAAGTTTTCTGGTGAAATTTTTAGGGTCATTTATGTATTCTAGCATATCATTTGCAAATAAAGACATTTCTATTACTTCCTTTCAATTTGTATTGCATTGATATTCCTTTGCCTTATTTCTCTAGCTGAGACTTCAAGCACTATATTGATTAGGTATGGAGAGAGTGCCTTGCATTGTTGTTGATTTTAGTGGGACTGCCTTGAGTTTCTTTCCATTTAAGTTGATGTTGGTTTTGGGCTTATTGCAAACTGCCTTTCTTATGTTTACGTTGGTCCCATGTACACCTAATCTCTCTCCAGGACTTTTATCAGGAAGGGGCATTAGATTTTGTCTCAGGCCTTTTCTGGATCTAGTGAGATGATCATGTGTGATTCTTTTCTTTCAGTTGGTTTATATAGTGGATTATCTCTATTGATTTTCATATATTAAACCATCCCTGAATTTGTAGTTGATGCAGACTTGATCATGGTGAATGATTTTTTTGATGTGTTTTTGGATTCAGTTTGCAAGATTTTATTGAGTATTTTCATATCTATATCTATATATCTATATCTATATCTATATCTATATCTATATCTATATCTATATCTATATCTATATCTATATCTATATCTATATCTATATCTATTCTCTGTTTTCATGGACAGCAGAAGAGGGAATCAGAGTCCATTATAGATGGTTGTGAGTCACTATGTAGTTGTTGAGATTTGTACTCAGGACTTCTGGTAGAGCAACCAGTCATCTTAACCACTGAACCAGCTCTCCAGCCCCTTTATCTATATTCTTAAGGGAAATTTGTCCCTGATTTTGTTTCACTATGTCCTCAGTTGTTAACCCACTAAATGAACACATAACAACAACAACAACAATAATAACAATAATATAATAAATATATCATGTAATAGGATAGATACATTGACCATAACTGTACCTGCTAGATATCACCTTTATACTCCACAAGTCCCTTCTTTTCTTGTATCACATTCAAATTCCTGGAGTGAGAGATGCATAGAAAATTGACATTCAGTTCACCCACTTACATTCTGGTTATAAGACATCTGAGATGGGTGGATCTTTCACATTCTATTCCTATATCAAAAGTTTTAATCTGTTCACCTCTTTTCTGTGAAGGAATTACATGAAACATTTTAAGGTTAAGTAAAAGTGAGTCTATTAGAAGCAGTTAGAAGAAAAAAAGAAAAAAAAAACCAGTAATCTAGTATTTTATAACGGTGAGTTTTCAAGCTCCTGATGTGAGACTAGTTTCTCATGTGATATGGAATTGTGAAGCCACTCAAAATAATTGCTAAGTTAGAAGATACAGCTGAGAAGCTGAGTGTTTCTTCAGGATGGATTGTCAAAATACATTTCATTTCCACTCATACCCATTAGAGCAGTGCTTTAGTTTTATACTGCAAATGTTAAGTGTTTTCCCAAAGGGGGCATTTTTTCATATGTGTCAGCTAAATCCAGTAAGGTCTATCTTCTTCTGAGTCAACCTTTGAGATTTACTTGCTTTCACAAGTCATAAGAAATGTTAAGAATCATGATTGGTGTACCTATGAGTCCAGTGGCTAGTGGCTAGGTTAGGAATTAATTATGGTGTGACTTGCAATGCCATTCAACACTAAATAAACAAAGAAGCTGATAAATAAAACATAACTCTCTCTACATGTTGTCTAATTTAATTTAAATATATGATTCTTTCAAACTGTCTAGATATTTGTTTTCCAATGTGAATGGAGATGTGTTTACACACACACACACACACACACACACACAAACAACAGTATATAAAAACTCAAGTGAGTGTTGGCTTGTTGGCACATCAACATTCTATTACTACACGAACATAGAAATACATAAAAGGAAGACATGTAAAAAGTTCAATGTACAATAAATTACTTAAAGTACAAATTACTTAAATATCAGAACTACTTAGTCCCCTTTAATGAAAATGACAATACTTGAATTTAAGTATTTTACCAATACAGGATCATTGTACCCGGGCTGTACTGCACTGCCAAATGAGGAGATTCTGTCTACCACACCCCATCACACACATAAACCAAAATTTTGTATCCCTTCTGGTATTTCAGTTCTTATCTCTACCCTTGAAGGACCTGATCTTTGGCTAACTCATTGTAATAATTGCTATTGGTTATTGTTGTTTTTGCTGTTGTTATTATTGTTGTTGTTAAAGGTAATTTACTAGCTTGGATTATAAGGTAGAATCAAAACAACAAAATGTATTGAGTTGCTTTGATTCTATCGTATAAACCAATCCACTAAATTACTACTACGATGACGATGATGACGATGATGACAACAACAATGACAACACTGTTTACAATAGCATAGATAACAATAATTATAGCAATAACACAGTGTGCAATCACACTCTATGAAGCTAGATGTCTCCTAGACCCTACCTGATGAGAAGGCCTGGAGGATCACTGGGGGATCACTGGAGACTCCGAGATATTGAATCTAGGTTGAAGGCAGAATAGGACTCGTCTCCTGTCCAGAGATGAGAGTAAGGAAGAGAGCTTGCTTGCATGCCCAGGCTGCCTTCGTTGTACTTCCCTCCATCTGCACTGCCAGTTTGTTGGATAAAATAAGCCACACTCTGAGAAGGCCTTTCTCTGCCACGTACTGTCCCACAGGTCAGCCATCTTCAGAAATGCCCCCATAGGCATGAAAAGAGGCTTTGCCAATCTTAAATTTTTCCTTAAGTCACCAAGTTGAAAACCAAGGCTGATCATTACAAGATCAACTTTTATCAATTTGAATCTTCATAATATCTCCATATGATTTACTTAATTTCTAAAAAAATAATAATAATGTAATAAGTCTGTGTAATATGGCCTACCTATCCCATATATAAAAAAAAGGTCCTGATTTTTTTCCACAGTGTTGAGGGCAAAGTCCATCAAACAGCATTTGTCCTTCAAACACCTCATAACTTAAATATGATAATATTGATTAATAAAAAGTTGAGGACTAGTGTTTATTCAATGTTATGGCAAACTAATAGGAAAATAAGAGCTATATACTTAATCTAGGTTTTTAAATGCACATATCTATTAACGAAATGGTAAGAAACCTCTTATGACAATTAAGATTATTACAGAAATAATTAGTCACAATATTATAACTGATATTTGTAACTACCTTCTACCCATTCTATATTCTTTCAAGCTTCAGCACTCTCATCAATAATGACTTACTTCTGTAAGCAAAATGCATGATGCTGTTTATCATCCTGCCAGGATTATACTGTTATAGTCTGCCTTTTAGCCCAATCAGAAGAAATTGTAATAAAAGGAGACACTCTATATGGCTCTCCTATACTCTTCCTTACTGCCACCGTAGACCAGTGGTTCAAAGTCACTCTAGGGTTTTTGATAATCACCACCAATAAGATTGTGACTCTGTTCTTAGTCACTTGATGCTAGGGTAAGATGAGCCCAACGTCTAAACTACCAGTTCAATTAAACAACTGTATCTTTGGGGGAGAAACATTACCCTCTCTGGAACCAAGGCATCAGGTCAGTAGAGCACAAATCGATGGGACACAAAGTTTTCTAGTCAATCCTGGGAGTGATGGTGAATGGTATGATTCTCGTTTTCATCCTTGGATTCTTGGATGCATGAATCCTGTTTATAAGAGAAGATGCACTACATACTAGACTCTGATTTTGAGCTCATAATCTGTAGCCTTCATTGTATAAAGTTACCTTTCCTCTTTGATAAACCATCAGTAGCTGTGATAATATGATATCAAATTGAGTCAGTTACATATATCACAGACTAGAAGAAGATTGGTTTTGTACAACCAAACTTCCTGAGTTTTTCTTCTACTTCTCCTCCTCTATGTGTTATCTCCCTATAATTTCTCTTTAACTCAGTTCTCAAGCTTGAGTATATGTGCTACATTGTAAGGTTATGAGTATAAAATATTCCCAAAGGCTAAAAATGTCATGAGGTTCCTATACGAATACATGAGTTCTCAGAATAGTTTCTAAACATAAAGCCTTTATCCAGTCTCTTGTATTTAGGGATGGCAGAAATGGCCACTGCATTTCTACCTTTTCCCTTTGTCATGAACACCTACATTTCATCCTAATCTGTTCTTCCCTTTCCTGCACTCTTCACCATTTCCCCCTTCCTCACCCATTAGAAATGAGGTTTCATTTCCTTCCCCTTCCTCTTATATTGGCATCAGTGAGGAAAGGGGTAAAACAGAGATGCAGGGGCCAATTGATTGACATGTAGGAGCACAATACCAAGAGAGTTCCCTGGGTTATGTTTTTCTGGAACTGTAGAGAAAAAGAAATAAAGAAATACAGCAGAGTTTCTGCTTTTCTTCTTATTGCTGCCATGGGGATAAAGATCAAAGTCTTTATCTGTGATTATCCGTCAGACAAACTCAATCAAATTCCCAATTTGCACTCAAGGCTAACTGCAAGCAATCTTTCAGAACACATCCATCCTCTAATCTTGATTTTTTTTTCTGTTCCCCAAGGCTTACAGGGACTGTGAAGAAGTATCCTTGTCACTATTAGCTACACAATGTATGGATTGCTATTGAAGAGTAGGTGTTCCCTGGGCATGCATCTGAACTTCCTTTAGGCATACGAAAACTTTTTAATACATACCCTGTGAGCAGAGGTCCTGTTTGGCACTGGTAGAGAACCTGGTAGAAAAAGGATGCAGAACCATCCAAAGTTTTTGCCCTATCAGGGTCTTTCCCTGAAGGCAAGTAGGTCATAGTCATTTGAGTCCATAAGTTTAACAATTTAAGCAAAAGAAAGAAATGGAATTAGAGGCCTGAGGTTATGCTCGAATTGCTGAATTTGAACCCAAAGGCTATAACCTTCCCTCAGAGTGAGAGCTCTCAGTGGTCTCTCTTTATAGGCATCTTAAGAAAAAGCTCGATCCACACAGAAGATGATGGGCCACAAGGCAAAGAGAAACATCGTTTGTTAAGAAGGACAAGTTTCATTGTGCATCTGAACAGCCACAGCAAAAGCAAAGGTTAGAAGTTGGCTTCTTTGAAGGGGAGTCCTTATGGCCTCTTTAATTCCTGTGTGTTTTTCTTCTCATTGGTTATGGAAGTGAGTATATTTTTGAGTGACTCTTTAATCTAGAAAGTTCTGCCCATTCATAGAATGGTGGCCAGAAGTCACTCTTCTACCCTCTGAAGCCCAGATGGGGTGTATTAGGTAAATATTAATGAATTGAAACATTGCACACTAAAAGTAGGCTTATTAAGTATCTAGAAATCAATAAAACATACAAGGCTCAGAGTAAAAAGGTTCACAAATCTCAAGATTCACTAGTCGCCAAGGCATGATTGTATGAGAAGAAATGACAGCTGGGGAGAGAGGGGAGACTGATTGAAGCTACCTGCAGGTCCTACAGGTACCTCCAGGGGTGCACCTTTCAAGACTTATCTGCCTGGCTGGTTTAGACTATTTGGTGTTGTGGGTTTGAGTTATGCATGTTCCAGTAAATAGCCCTTTACCTGCACTCCTGTAAAGAGCCCCAAATAAACTCCCTAGTTCTCTAAGTTGACCTGAGTAGAATGATTTCTTAGCTCTCTTGTTGGTGCCCACATTGGGTATAAAGAGACATTTGCTTGTGACTTCTCAGTAGCAGTCGCACACTGTGAGTCTTACTTTTCAGACATGGTTCCTCTCTTGCTCTCTCCTTTTTCTGTGCCCTCTCTGAGTAGGTAGCATTTGCCTGACACCACAGGATAAGTAGATCAAGTGGAATTTCCTCTGGGAAGTCAATAGATTGCAGCTCTCTTTCTTTTAAAATCTCTGTCTGCCTCTCTTTGCCTAAGTTTAGAGATCCGTTCTTTAGCTGCGGGGGCGGGGGGGGGGGAGGAGGAAATCCACCTTTGTGAGAGGAGAGTCTTCATTGACTTGCTCCCCTCTATCCTAGTGGTTATATCGTTCAGAGGGTCAGTGAGTAATTTAACTGCATCCAAGTGAGTTCTAAATGTATTATGACCGGGACCCTGGCATTACTCAGCCTTAAGCTTTATTTTCTAAAGAAAGAATATAAAATCAACTAGCATTACCATGCTCATCTGTATATGTACGTAGTATACACAAATTTTCATTCTGACCATGTTAAAGGTACAGTTTGGTGTTACAAATCACTTCCTCTATACTCTACAAACTTCATCCTAGTCCATCTTGAGTACAATTCATTTCCTCTGATTTTGTCCCACTGCACAATCACTTCCAACTTTGCTCTTCTGTTCCTCTTGGCAACCAGCATTCCATATCTGGTATCAGCATGTCACTACCTTGACTACTTACCCAAGGAGAATCAGACAATGGTCTTTTTTTTTCACTGACTTACTTCCTATGTCTTTAAGGTCAATCCATGTTGTAGGGTGTGCCAGACGTTCCTTTACTTTGAAACTGTTTTATGTGTGTGTAGAATGTGCCTGTGTTTATGCTCATGTGTGTGAGTGCAGGCACACATGTGTCATGGCACACATGTTGAGGTTGGAGGACAACTCTAGGGTAGGCCCTCACTATTGGTCTTGTCGAAGCAGGTTTCTTCTTGTTTAATGCTGCATGTGCAAGGCTAGCTGATTTGCATGAGAACTCCTGGGGACTCTCCAGTCTCAGCCTCCTAGCTTGCAATAGGAATGCTGAGATTATAGCTACATACTACCTGTGCCTGCCAGAATTTATATTGGTTCTGACATTTAAATTCTCGTTCCAGTTGCGACAATGAATTGCATGGTTATCTTTCCAAAACCATTATTCTAGGATCTTCATGGTCATTGCAACTGAGCTCTTATCCAGACAGGCTTAGGATTTTTTTTTTTTTTCATTTCCATCTCTTAACCAAGCATCATCTCAGTCACTAAAGGACAAGTGGGATGTGTCAGTGGGTGGTGCTTTCCTGTATGAAGGAAGCAGAGATGGATGTTGATTTTTCCAATAACTAGGTGAATATCTTACAGATATCACAGTTTAGGAGACATGACTGCCCCAAGTCAGTGTGAGTAGGAGAACATGCCTAACAGGTGTGAGGAAGCCAGAAAAAGTGCCTGACAGACACAGCTCTGTAATATCTGGGAGAAACAAATGCAACATCCTACAAAGGGAATGTGCACATCTCTTCCTTTCCCTTCTGGACCAAAGCCTCTCTCAAAGCTGTTAAGGGGGAAAGTAGATGTGTGATGTTCAACTCACAGAGATTTTCCCAAAGAGAATTTGCATCTTTTGTTGATTCCATAAATAGGAGAAGCCATCTGATCATATAACTGCAGGGAGTTTATTTCAGTTCAACGGAGGAGACATGACATACAAAAGAGATAATAGCTGGAGAGGCCCAGCATGAGCTGTTGAAAACTTTTGAGCTCCCAGGCTGAAGGCCTGGGTTGCAGTGTTCTGTGCCACAGGGCACCTCCCTTGGATCAAAGCTCTGAACGTTCAGAGCTGGTTTGGATAGTTGGTTTGTGCAGCAATACCTCATGCTGGTCCATTGTAGACACGCTAATAAATACATCAGAATAAACTAGGTGACAACAAATAATGATTCTATCCCTGAGCTCCTTGAAATCACAGGTGTTTTATTGTAAATTGCCTTGCTGTTATTTTAGAGTTATACTGCTTGCTTTCTAACATGTCTTCACGCGAAAAGCTGTCTGGCTTCCTCTTATAGGAAGTGAACCAAGGCAAGAAGCATTTTGGTTCTCCCAAGGAGTTTCATAATTAACAAAAGCTAGGCTAAAATCGTAGCATAATTATAATTAAGTCATAATGGCTCCTGAGAGCATGGTTCCTTATTCTGCTACAACAACAACAACAACAATAACACACAATTAGAGGGACAAGCTGTATTATGGATGCAAGAGGCCTACACTTTTAGAAATTACACTGACAATGTGAACCACTCACCTAAACCTCTGACACCGTGTTTCCTTGGTCTGCAGCTGGAGAACTGTGGAGAGCTGTGAGCAATCTCCATTACAAGATGGCGCCAGCTTCTGCTGTGCCTAACTGGTAAACAAGCAATGTGCACAGGTGCAAGAGTGAATTCGTGCCAAGTCACTGCCCATCCGGGGGCGTAGCAATGAGGCGATGGGCAAGCAACAAATCAGGTGCTGACACGCCACTCCAAGGTGTATATAAGCAGCACCACTTTCTGGGGTTCGGGGTCTTCCTCCTAATGAAGCAATAAAGCTTGCTGCAGAAGAATCCGGTTGTCCGAGTGTGTTCTTGCTGGCGAGAAACTAGCTCGGGACAGAGAACATTCCCTGTTGTCTTATAGCTGTTGGGAATGCACTGAGATGGAGTCCTCAGAGCAGAAGTGAGCGACTCCATGTTGTCTTTGAAGATTCCCAGGGTGCCTCATTCCAGGCTCTCTGTTTACACCGTCAGCTGTGAAGAGGAATAAAATGTGGAGGTCCTGCCAAAAGTTCAGAATTTCTTAGTTCCTGTTCAAAACATGTCAAAAGTCCATGATCCAGAGGCTCTGACGAGGAGCTGTTAAATGGTTGAGGCATAGGCAGAAAGATACATCATCCTGAAGCCATTATGTATTGGGGTGTTTGCTCAGTGAGACTGTGAGGTTTACCCTAACCTCTATATAGCCTATAGCAGCAGTGAGCTCCTCCTACCTCCATCAACTGCTTTGCCCAGGCAAACATTTCCATCCTGAAATTGCTGACTTTGGTATTTACATCAAAATCTCTTACAAGCAAGCTTCTTTTATGAGTTCTTTGCTGCCCAGTTTTATTAATTAACTCTTGCCTTCTCATTAGGGAATCACACATGGTATTCATTCCCCACTGAGATGCCTTCTGATGCTGCAGCTTATTTTCTCTGATCTCCTACACAGTTGCAACATAAATTTGTCTACATTAATATTTATTATGTAAAATACTCTTCTTGTGTTGAGACTGATCACAGCTGGGATTTGTGAGTATAAAACTTGATCTTTTTTTTTTTTCTTTTTCATGGAAGAGTTTGGTTTTGTCTAGAGTTAATAATTGACTTTCCATCTTTTCATCTTCTTTCATCTCATCGCTTTTTCCAGTTGTTTAGTTTTCTAGATGTCATGGTCACACCTTTCACATTCTTCAATAATTGAGTGAATTTTTCTCTTAATACTTTCATGCAAGTTAAATTCTATCTTATTTAAAAAACAAACAAGCAAGCAAGCAAACAAACAAACAAACAAAAAAACCCCATCTGGCTGGGCATGATGGTGCATGCAGAGGCAGGAGGATCACATTTGAGACCAGCATGTGTTACACAGAGTTCAAGATTTTATCTCTGTCTCTCTGTATATACTGTCCTCTCTCCAAGACCTTACCTCTATCTCTCTGTCTACACCTTTCCCCTCTCTGTCTCCTCCTCTTTCCTCCTCCCCTTCCTCCTTGATGCTTGCAGTTCACCCCTTCAGCTAGTCCCCCTAGTCCAGTAGGATATGGCTTATTCTTTCTTAAAGAGATTTTTAAATACTACGTGCAGTTCCATGAAGAACTCAATTACCAGCCTTTTAGGGGTTCTTCTTGAGAATCAGTGTCCTTCTTACCACAGAGACAGAATTCAATGTTCTTCATTTGCTAAATTACCTTTCAGTGAGAGATGATACGATGCACCTAGTCCTTCAGTGACTAATGTATGTGTGTGTGTGGGGGGGGTAATACTCAGGTGGGGGCTCCCTCTTCTCAGAGGAAAAGGGGAGGGGGGAATGTGGAAGGATCTGTGAGGTGGGGGGACTTGGAGGAGTGGGGTGGTGATATCACGATATAAAATGAATACGTGAATAAATTTTTAAAAATTAGCTCGCCCTGGTTCAACTGCTTCCAACCTCCCAAGTCTGTCTCTTTCTTTTTTAAAAAAATTCTTCTTTTATCCTCTAGTGTTTGATGTTTTTGTATATTCCTGTCACATTTGGGGGCCGTAAGGAAAGGATCATATAAAAATATGTATATTGGATCTACCATCTCTAGCCACAAAGTAAATACAACTTAATAATCATCAACAATACCTTGAAGCACAGACTTCTAATACAAGAGTATCATGTGGATGATATGAGTGAGTTCTAACCTGTCACTAAGCCCAGAAATCTCCCCTTCCTGACAGGGATGCTACACTGGAGATCAGTGCACATGTATTTAGATGACTTTGCCAACTTAGCATTCATATGACCACTATGTGGAGGCAGTGGCATGGCAGCTTCTGGGAGAGAATTTATCAACAAACAATACAAAATATTACTTTGAGGATTCATTCATTCAAGTGTTGAATTCAAACTACTGTGACCAAAACACCTAAGTGGTTTCAATAGAACTGACCACAGGAAAGTTTAGAGGTGGGAAGGATGAGAAAGGCATACTAATAGCATTTTCAAGAGATCAGAAGAATATATTCTATCCAAGCAAAATAGAAATCATGCCATCCTAGGAATACTGGAAGATGAGGTGATGTTGCAGATCTAATTATAATGTAAAAAGACAATAAGTCTAGCCACAACGTTTGATATGAACCAGTTGTTAGTCCTGTCAATGTAAAAAGCTTAGCTATTGAGCTGTAAACAGCAACCATAGTAACACATCCATCTCATATAAGAGATAAATGGAGTCATATAAAGAAAAATCACGAGACCCACTGATACCCACAAACTGTGCCCCACAGAATTCCGTTCCCTCTATTGCTGCCCAATTTGTTGACCTGACTTTTCACAGTTATCTTGGATTCAGTGCTTTGGAAAAAAAAAGGAGGGATCTACTGTGCATTCTGATCCAGTGCTTTGTCATTATAGCTGAAGCTGATGGACTCATTCCCACCCACTGCCATTCTGCCAGTTTTCTCCCTGTGGTTCATAAGTGTAAACCACTTTCAGCCAGGCAGACACATGAGCAGCAGTGCCCTGCTAGGCAGTCAGTTCTCTTGCTGTCATAAAGCTTCACACTTTAGGAGAATCCAATCTTCTTTGTCTTATCTAAAAATTCCCTTTAGAAAATGCATATACAATACTTACGTTGGTCAGGGATGATGGATTTTAATTTCGTGCTCCCCAAAGAGATCAGCACCATGCAAAGGACAGAGCCGGACAGATATGGAATAGGCAGACAGGCCGACAGGGATTGAAAACCAAGCTTCACAATATGGTCATTATGTGAGGAACCAAGTCTCTGATTCTTTTCCATAAAATGGTGAAATATGTATACACTCATAGGTTATTCCCAACGTTTAATTAGGCAATTTAATTGGATAGAGATACTAAATTTTTAAATACTAGCCTATTAAATATTATACATTTTAGGTATACATATATCATAGGTATATAACAAAGTATATATCTTGTTAATACTTGTATGTACAATGGTTTAATTCTAGGGAAGAAATTTTAAAATACTGAATTTAAACAAAACAAAACAAAACACACACACAAACAAAAAAACCCATATAAACTAGGTTTAATGTTAGCTCATGCTAAAAGTGGGAGTCCACTGGGTTGTTGAGTTTTTTTGTTTGTTTGTTTGTTTGGTTGGTTTTGTTTTGAGCTGTGCTTTCCTGTGCTGTGACCTTTCAACTCTCTGGTCACCATTTTTGTTCTAGCTCCCTGAGTCTTTGTTCATAATTTTCCTCTCTTTAAAGTACAGAAAAAAAATTGAAAAGTACTGTCATAGTATCAAAATATTATTTCTAACCCAATTTAGGAAGATTTTGGTCTATCTATCTATCTATCTATCTATCTATCTATCTATCTATCTAGATGTAGATATATATGCATGCCTTATCTGACTTACTTAAAAATTATGAAATGATGTTGAAATGTAAATCTGTTACCAGAGGATGATTGAATCATGCTGCCTTCACAGCTCATCTGTGTTGTGAAGGATCTATCTCTTCATTCTGCCAATTGCAGTGCTGAGTGGACAGGTATCTTGCTCTGTGCAAGGAAGATTCCCACTAAGCCTACCTACTATTTTTGCTAGCATTAATTAAGCAGATAAAAATATGAATTAATATCATATATGGATGACTACAATTATGGAACATTTGATTTTCTTTAGTCTTGGGCCACATAAAATGTCTAGTCCTAGATCAGGCACTGTCTTAAGAGTGTTCCCACTGCCTTCCAGTAGTTCTACATTTGGAAATCTGAATGAGACTCTTTCCCTCTTGGCTCAAAGATCGCCTTAGGGATTTGTTGGAAAGGAAGAATGGACGGAGACACAGTACTATTTAGACAGCTGTTCAGGTCCAAAATGTCTCCTTTTTCTTTGAATAAAAAAAATTACATTTCTCTATGAAAAGGCCTTTCTGTCAGTGAACACACACAAAGGTTAATTGGAAGGACAACAGAGTTACATCCTCCAGAAGATGAAGCACGCTGCTTGAAGTCATTCAGCAGTGCACTGGGGCTTCTGTGCCTATTCTTAAGAATTCTCCTTTCAAAAAATTTTAACCCAGAATTGTTCCTATTTAAAGGAACTGCAAGAACAAAAAATGGAGCAGAGACTGAAGGAAAGGCCATCCAGAGATCGCCCCACCTAGGTATCCATCCCACCTGCAGACACCAAACCCTGACACTATTGCTGATGCCAAGTATGTGCTGACAGGAGCCTGGTACAGCTGCCCACTGAGACCAATACAGATGCAGATGCACACAGCTGTCTGCCCAGGGACCCCACAGGAAGAGTTAGGGGAAAAATTAGGGAGCTGAAAGGAATTGCAACCCCATAGGAAGAACAACAGTATCAACTAACCAGGCCCCCCAGAGGTCACAGGGACTAAACCACCAACCAAAGGGTACACATGGAGAGACCCATAGCTCCAGCTACATATGTAGCAGAGGATGGTGTTACCTGGCATCAAGACAAGGGAGGCCCTTGGACCTGTGAAGGCTTGATACCCCAGCATAAGGGGATGCTAGGGAGTGGTAAGGCTGGAATGAGTGGGTGAGTGGGGGAACACCCTCACAGAGGCAAGGGGGAGGGGAGATGGGATGGGAAGGGGGACAATATTTGAAATGTGAGTAAATAAAATAAAAAATTAAAAAAATGTTTCTTTCTTTTGGATGAGACCTGAAAAAGAAACTGCATTTTTTTTTTCCTGCTGGTCTCCCAGACAGAATAATAATATGTTTCCTTCTTATCAATTAATTCAGACATCTTTTCCCTCAAATCTCTTGGGAACATTTTGAAAATATAACAGGTGAAGGCAAACAAGTTGATTTGAAAAATGCTTTTCAAAACCCTGTCAGCATCAGAGGGCATCTGTGTCCTCCACAAGTGCAGGATAAACAGCCTTTCCTTCACGTTCCTGTTTGCAAACAGGCTGCAAGTTGGAGATAACACCTAAGATTTGATCATAATGTACATTTGTCCATAAACACACAGGGCTCAGTTTCTTTATATCCTTGAAGGGTATTTTGAACTTACTGCAGTCACTATTATTGTTACTTCGTTGAGTTAGTTCTTTGCCTCTTTCTCTTTCCCTCCCTCCCTCCCTCCACTTCCCCCACCCCATTCTTTCTTCCTTCTATCACCTACCCCATTTATACAATTTAAGGTTTAAGTACAAAGGACCTTGAAAGAAAGATTCTATATGTGTGCATGTGTGTGTGTGTGTGTGTGTGTGCATACTTGTGGAGTACACAGAGGGCAGACTTAACTGTAGTTTCTTGGATGTCAAGAGACAGGTTGTCTCACTAGCTTAGAAACCATCAGATACATTCAGCTGGCTGGCTACCCTGAAGCAAAAAGGTAGGTTCTCCATTGCTATCTTTAGAAACAGGAAAATTTGTGCTCTTCACAATCTCATAATAATGGATAAAAAGAACAAAGGAGAACCTGTGCTTGTATAAATTCAGGCTAGAAAGAATCTCCTTTTGTGCTTGATTTTATTATGAAGTCACAGATTGTTGCTGATAATAAAACTAAAGCTTTTAAAATGGGAATAACAAAGATGAAAAAGAAAATTATTTATTTTTTCATGACTTGTGTGATGGATCATCTACATCAAATCTCAGGGTTGATAAGAATCTTAAGCATTATATTAGCATAAAGTCGCTTGAAAACAAGTGGCCGGATTCCACTCTGAATATACTCCTGAAATTGAGGATTAATTAGTAGAATAACATAGTATTTCCGTGCTGAGGAGAGAATGGAACAATCATATTTCTGAGACCAGAAGGAATGCAACAGTAATAATGAATTTAGGGGCTGGAGATGCAGCAGGTGTTGGCAAAGGTAGCAATAAAGAACCTACCTCTCACAGCCAGGGTGGGCATGAGTCTATTTCATGATTTCCCAGCTAGTGAGACAACTTGTCTTTTGACAGCATCCAAGTCTTGGATTGAACCCTACTATCACATATGCCATGCCTGGTGTCATATGCTTATATTCCCGGCATTCAGGAAGTAGAAGAAAGAGAAGATCAAGATGATTTTGAGCTACATACTGTGTTTAGGCAAACCTGAAATATGAAAGACCTTATTTCAAAAACCTAAGTCAACAAAACAAAACCACAAGTCACAGCAACAAAACTTCCAAAATAAATAAATAAATAAACAATCAAACAAAACCAAAAAATAGTAGGCTACTATTCTAAAATGTTTAGCTACTTTAACTTGTCTGATTTATTAAAGTAACAACAGTGTTGTTAGAATAGCTAGGTGAGCCAGGCAGTGGTGGTACACGTCTTTACCTCTAGCACTTGGGAGGCAGAGGTAGCCAGATTTCTGAGTTCAAGGCCAGTCTATACAGTGAGTTCTAGGACAGCCAGAGCTATACAGAGAAACCCTGTCTCAAAAAACAAAACAAAACAAAACAAACAAAACCCCCAAAACCAAAACCCAAAACAAAACAAAAAAACAAAAAGCAAAACAAACAAACAAACAGAAAAGGATAGCTAGGTTAATTAACAGACCATTTTATTACATTTCCAGATTATGTGTCACAAACTTATGCAGGAAATAGTTCCATATTCTACGCAGTAAGTGTCAGGTTTTGCTGTTGTTCTTCTCTTCTCTTCTCTTCTCTTCTCTTCTCTTCTCTTCTCTTCTCTTCTCTTCTCTTCTCTTCTCTTCTCTTCTCTTCTCTTCTCTTCTCTTCTCTTCTCTTCTCTTCTCTTCTCTCCTCTCCTCTCCTCTCCTCTCCTCTCCCCTCCCCTCCCCTCCCCTCCCCTCCCCTCCCCTCCCCTCCCCTCCCCTCCCCTCCCCTCCCCTCCCCTCCCCTCCCCTCCCCTCCCCTCCCCTCCCCTCCCCTCCCCTCCCCTCCCCTCCCCTCCTCCCTTTCCTTTCCTTTCCTTTCCTTTCCTTTCCTTTCCTTTCCTTTCCTTTCCTTTCCTTTCCTTTCCTTTCCTTTTCTTTTCTTTTCTTTTTGAAAATTTTTGGGTTCATTCCAGTGGGTGCCAGTCCCGGGCCACCTTGGGCACGAACTAGACGGATGGTCCCATGGTCCCCAGAGGACTCTCCATGCCTCAGATGCCCTAGCACACCCAGGATGTTAGGATCATTGGTCTGGGTTAAAGATGGAGCTTCTTAGAAAACCAAGAAGATGGAATTCTAAGAATTGTTGCCTGGCATTTGAATGATGGTGTCTTAGAGTTGTAATTTCTTTTTATAAAATTGTTTTGGAATCTGTGCAACTTCCCCTCCAGAAGAGGGTCAGCCACCAGAGAGGGTTCTGACCCTGGGAATCAGGTGATTCCCTATCTTGTCCACGCAGAAGAGCACGTGGGCCACAGAAGCAACAGAGCTTCTTGGTCAGGGTCCCTTTAGGTCTTCATTTTCAGTCAGGAGGTAGAGTCGAGCCCCTGAGATCTTTGCAAAAAAAAAGTGGGGGGTGGGTACAGAACTAAACAAAGAATTCTCAACTGATGAATACTGAATGGCTGAGAAGCACATGAAAAAATGTTCAACATCCTTAATCATCAGGGAAATGCAAATCAAAACAGCCCTGACATCCCATGTCATGCCATTCAGAATGCCTAAGATCAAAAATTCAGGTGACAGCAGATGCTGGCGAGGAAATGGAGAAAGAGGGACATTCCTGCATTGCTGGTGGGACTGCAAGCTGGTACAATGACTTTGGAAATCAGTCTGGAGGTTCCTCAGAAAACTGGACATAGTACTACTGGAAGATCCAGCAATACCTCTCCTGGGCATATACCCAGAAGCTGTTCCAACTTGTAATAAGGACACATGCTCCACTATGTTCTTAGCAGCCTTATTTATAATAGCCAGAAGCTAGAAAGAACCCATATTCCCCTCAACTGAAGAATGGATACAGAAAATGTGGTACATTTACACACTGTTCAGCTATTAAAAACAATGAATTTATGAAATTCTTAGGCAAATGGATGGATCTGGGGGATATCATCCTGAGTGAGGTAACCTAATCCCAAAAGAACACACATGATATGTACTCAGTGATAAGTGGATATTAGCCTAGAGATTTAGAATACCCAAGTTACAATTTGCAAACCACATGAAACTCAAGAAGAAGGAAGACCAAAGTGTGGATACTTTGTTCCTTCTTAGAATGGGGAACAAAATACCAATGGAAGGAGTTACAGAGACAAAGTTTGGATTTGAGATTGAAGGAAGAACAATCCAGAGACTGCTCCACCTGGGGACCCATCCCATAAACAATCATCAAACCCAGACACTATTGCACATGCCAACAAGATTTTGCTGACAGGACTCTGATATAGCTATCTCTTGTGAGGCTATGCCTTTGTCTGGCAAATACAGAAGTGAATGCTCACAGTCATCTATTGGATGGAACACAGGGCCCCCAATGAAGGAACTAGAGAAACTACTCAAGGAGCTAATGGAGTCTGCAACCCTATAGGAAGAACAACAATATGAACTAACTAGTACCTCCCCAGAGCTTGTGTCTCTAACTGCATATGTAGCAGATAATATCCTGGTAGGCCATCAGTGGGAGGAGAGGCCATTTCCTGGTCTTGTGAAGATTATATGCCCCAGTACAGGGGAATACCAGGGCCAGGAAGTTGGAGTGGGTGGGTTGGGAAGCAGGATGAGAGGAGGATATAGGGGACTTGTGGGATAGCATTTGAAATGTAAATGAAGAAAATATCTAATAAAAAATAAAATAAAAAAAATAAAAAATAATTGGTAGGCTGTCTAAGTCTGTAACATACACAGGGTTTCTGTGTGCATTCATAGCACCCTAGGAGGAATAGATACAAGGCTGGATGTAGCTGGGCCAGTCCTACTCTGTGTTGTATCTTTCTGTGGTCTCACTAATATACAATCCTTATTAGGAACACACAAAGAGGTCTTTCAAGAGAAAGAAAGTAGTGTCTGCCAGGTTGATAAGGCCTGGGCCAACAAGTTCACCTTAAGGTACATTCTCTAAATCAACAACAGAACCTTCAATGGTTTACAAAGAGGTGCCTGAGTCCCAGCCTCCTACCAGAGAAGTATCAGTGACCTGTAAACTATCATAGCCCTGTGAGTTAATAATTGTCTCCCATATTTTCATGAAGATTGTATTGAGTTAAGGAAAATCTACTTGACTCAAAGTCACCCAGTTTTTAAAGTGTGCATTTGAACCAAAGCATTTAGTCTTTTTAACCTGTTCTTAATTACAAAACAGGCTTCATCACTCCTGAACATTGCCATCCTCTCGTGCCAAAGCTACTGGCTTTCTGAAAAGTCACCCAGTTTTTAAAGTGTGCATTTGAACCAAAGCGTTTAGTCTTTTTAACATGTTCTTAATTACAAAACAGGCTTCATCACTCCTGAACATTGCCATCCTCTCGTGCCAAAGCTACTGGCTTTCTGAAAAGTATGACTTGAACCTCTGTTTCGCTCCTCAGGCGGGAAGAGCCTCTGCCAGCTTCCTTCTCAGAAAATCTCAAATTCCAATTTAAAAGGCCCAGGGAATACTTCAGGTGGGCCACTGAGACCATCTTTGGATCAATATATGTGGTCAAAAGGGTAGAAATATTCCAATTGGCT
This sequence comes from Mus caroli, assembly GCF_978045245.1. Classification (NCBI taxonomy): domain Eukaryota; kingdom Metazoa; phylum Chordata; class Mammalia; order Rodentia; family Muridae; genus Mus; species Mus caroli. The sequence goes on along the minus strand of NW_028227275.1, from coordinate 11,906,132 downwards.
CTGACTAGGTTCTGGTAAGTACTTACCACCAGGCACTGTAGTCTGTTACAAAATTAAGTATAAAAAAAGACCACAAGGCAGCTCCCCCCCCCCATCCAATGACCAAGGGCAATGTAATCTGACCACATACTTTAACTCAACATTTGAATCAACATGCTCAATTCCGGAGAAATCCACAAATAACCTAGTTTCTCTAGGAGCTCACCGCCTACCAAGGATGCCCATTACTGTTTAAGGAATGTCAGGCTTCAGTGAGCAGACAAGGAAAGTGCTTTGAAGTGCTGAGGCCCTTTCCAGTCTTTGTATTTGAATTGTGCCACAAAGACCCATCTAGAGAGTATATGATCTATGTAAACCTCCTGTTTTCACTACGAGATCCCTAGAGTCTTCCACAGTTAGCTCTATGGGTGAAAGAAAAACCCAGTTCAATGTAGTTCAGCAAGCATTTATTGACCCATCAAGCTGATGAATGATCTACCCAGGAAGGCTGGTAATGTCGGCAATGAGGACAACAGTAGATGCAGTTGCTGTGAAGGAGTCCTTGGAGAGTTCTGGTTCCCAAGTCAACTGTGTCCATGCAAATTCTCCAAGGGAAGAGAAGGGCTGCATAGGGAAGTGAGCATTAATTCAGCCCACGGCCCTGTGGGCCCCCAAACACTGCAAAGGAGATGCCTTCACATTCATTTCCTTGAAGCTGAGAAAGTACACACCGCCACGTATTATATTTGTTAAGTACTTCTCTTCAGAGATGAAATATTAAAATTTAAGATACATGATCAATATAAAGTCTCACCTCACCTCATTCGAGTGTTTATGATTTAGTTTAGTGCCCCAAAGAACCATTTCCTGGAATGTTCTTTATCATTTTTTTTCGAAAATTAAGTTATATTGTAAATGTCCTGGATGTAACACAGTTTAAAGGATCTCTATCATGAAATCCACAAAATGATGACTTATTTTCTATAACCTGCCCATTATTCAGCTTTTTCACAGACTCTTTGCCTCAGCTGCCACTGCACTGTGCCACTTCCAGCAAGCAAAACGTCATTGGATGCTGGGTCACTCCACTGAAATTCACTGAGCACTATTTTCTGAGGCACATCATTTCCATGTCTGACAACTGACACCCAGGTGCACTAAGGAAATGTAGTGTGTTGGAAAACAGATGAGATCAAAACCAACAGTAAAAGGAGTGGCTCTTGATCAGAACTGCCCCTGTGTATTGGGTACATCTGGGTTGTAATAATAATCATATCCACTGACTGTTCTTAGACAACAGTGCCCGATCAATTAACAAAACTGGGCAAGAGTTACAAGATGGAAATTCAAATTTTATTTTACTTCCTCTTGCTATAAAGATGATCCATATTCAGTGGAAATATTAATATTAATGAGCTTAATAATAGAAATGGATAAATACATATGCATGAGTGGGTATAGTTATATAGAGAGGTATAAGTATATATATGCTTATATACTCATGCAAGCATAACAATAAATAAATTTACAGTAAAAAGTTCTAACTTCATTGTGCCATGCAAATATAAACAAAACAGTGACATAAACAAAATCTTTCCTGAATAATTGCCTTGTAGGTGCATGACACATATCAACTTAGGTATGAGTGATTCTTTTTCCTACATAAAAATGTTGCTAGGCATAGGTTGAGTAAGGAAAGAAGAAACAGCTGTTTAGTTCACTAAATGGAAGCTCCAATATATATATATATATATATTGGTTCATCAAGTGTCCCCTGCACTTGTTTTCTGGATGTATGTGAACCAGCATTGACAGCTATGAAGCTTTAAAACACACACACACACACACACACACACACACACACATACACACACACACACAAAACCAAAACCAAACAAAAACTCTAATGAAATCAAAGAAACAGTGGGATACTCCTTTTTTATATCTGTAAAGGGGTCAATGGAACATAAGAAATATATAAATGCTGTAGGAGAGAGTCTGTGTGTGTATGGCACCTATGGAGATTTCCAGGCTCTTCTGCCCCAGAACAAAGAAATAGACCATGGAACATGGTAGAAATAGAGACAGTTTATTAAGAGAACACTCCTAAATTGCACATTGACCAGAGACCTGGGAGAGAGAACAAAGTGATAAGGGACCCCAGACAATCCCATGATATGTGTTTAAGTGGTCATTCACACAACACCCCCAACCCTTGAAAGCCTCATCTCAAGGCTTTGACTTGTGTTGGTGTTGTGTTATATATAAGCCTGGTGGGAGTAACCTCCAGTATTTCTTTCAATTGCCTTATTCAAATGTTGATCTTGATGCCTCTCTCTTCATCCCCTACTTTCCTAAGTTTACAGGCACACAGAAAAGAGAAGTGAGCCTGTCCTGTAGCAGAGTCTCTCAACAGTAGGACTATTTATTCCTACGACTCTGTTTGCTGTGAGGTAACATCAAATGCATTGAATATTCACTGGGATCATTTTGTGATATGAGTGGTATATTAATAGCACCGTTCAGTGCACCCACTCTCATTACAACCAGAACTGGCCCTATGTTTTGCCAAATGTTTCCTGCTGGGCAACGTTACTTCTCATTGTAAACCACTGGTTCACAGTCTAAACCCAGTCACCTTTCCATTAGGTCATCCTGAACAGTCACACCTTCCATGAATGCCATTGGAAAATGTTCATTATAAAGGCACAGAGTTGAACATTAGAGTCATTTGTTTAAAGTTTTATTTCTTCAAAGAAGAGTCAAACATAAAGATTCATGTGCAGATCAAAGGCATATTCCACAGAGAAACCTGTGAATGAAGAAGGAGGAGGAGGGAAACGTAGCAAATGAAGTTAGCCACAGAAGAAGCAAGAATTGGTAAGTTGCAACAGAGTGCTTTTGGTTTTATTTTGTTTGGAGATATGAGACAACAGAATTCCACCTTTGTACCCCACATTGGTCAGTTCCTGTCTCACCTCTTCTGGTTGTGTGTAGAGATGGAGTTACTCACACTGTATGAGCATCTGCTGGGTCATGAGCTTGGTCAGTTTACTAACTAAATAGATTTTATCTAGAGATGAGTGTGGTCATTGAGATGGAAGCACACCAGGAACAACAGACACTGGCATCACCCTTCCCTCACACCAAATCCATTCCTTTAAAATACAGATTCTTGAAAAAAGATGTTCTAACAGAGACTAAATTAGTAACATTTCTAAGTGCCCTGTGCATGTGTCTATGCCCCTCAGCACAAATTCACAAAATATCTGCTCTTACCTTTGTCATTTTATACATCATGGGGAAATTGTGTGTGTGTGTGTGTGTGTGTGTGTGTGTGTGTGTGTGTGTGTGTGTGTGTGTATACCAACAATCCAGATCGCAGGTGCAAACTTGAACTTTACCTCTTGTCCTCACTTCTCATTAGTTTGTTTGTACTGAGGAAAAGTGAAAATTAAAAAAAGAATAGCAAGGACAGAAGATCATGATCTTACACATAAGTAAGTACCTTTGCTTGAGAGCAACAAAAATGTTAAAAATAAATACAACACATTCTAAAAGCTGAAACAAATGACTCTCCACTAATTGCATGGAACTGTGGTGTTATTGTCCTGTATACCAGGTACACACACACACACACACACACACAAAAACACACACACATTCACACATACTCACTCACACACACACACACTCACATACACACTTACACACACCACACACACACACACTCTCACACTCACACACACACTCATACACACTCACACACACCACACACACACACACACACACACACTCTCACACACACACACTCTCACACACATACTCACACACACACACTCACACACATTCACACTTACATATATATTCACCGAAACACACACATAAGCACTAGGAAAGTGTGTGTGGGGTGTGTGTATATGTGTGTGTGTGACATTATGGATAGGTTTTGAAACTACTATTTGGCATTATTCATAATTTAATGAGATCTATAATATACAGGTGAGCAAAAATGAACCTGGAAATCACTTGCCAGAAGATGTGGTTAAAGAGAGAGGGGCATTAACATAGGAAAGAGACCAAGGACAGCAGAAGACACTTGACCAGGCCCTCCACCTTCAGTATCTGTTACTTGTAAGAAAACAGAGTGTGTTCAGAAATGTGAGTGGTGTGTATGTGACCCATAAAAATATCCAAGGTTCCAAGTTTTTAGCCTTTGGCTTCTTTCTAGTCTTGGGCCAATTTTTGTCTGGGAAGTGTTTTCCCCCTGTAATGACGTATCTCTGTTTCTACCATTGTCGACATGCCCTCTTTCAGTTCCAGCATACCAAAATGTGGAAATCCCAACAGGCACCCTCTAGACCCTACTCTGTGTTTATAACTAAAAGACATGGGTAGTGGTTTGTATATTCTTGGTCCAGGGAGTGGCACTATTAGAAGGTGTGGCCCTGTTGGAATAGGTGTGGTCTTGTTGGAGTAGATATGTTACTCATCCTAGCTGCCCGGAAGCCAGTATTCTGCTACCAGCTCTCAGATGAAGATGTAGAACTCTCAGCTCCTCCTGCACCATGCGTGCCTGAACACTGCCATGTTCCCACCTTGATGGTAATAGACTGAACCTCTGAACCTGTAAGCCAGCCCCAATTACATGCTGTCCTTATAAGAGTTGCCTTGGTCATAGTGTCTATTTACAGCAGTAGAACCCTAACTAAGACAGCATGCATATCTCCGGAATTGGAGAGGGCTCCCCCAAGAAACATTTAAATCTCATGCTTACAAGTCCATTAAGAATTCTGCTAATTGCAGCCATGGGACCCCTTCCTTTTCAAACTTTACAGTCTACTTAGATGGGAAGAATAAACGAACAGGGGTGTATGACAATTAATTTCAGTTCATGAGCAGTTCACAGATGGTAGCAGTAAGGATGCTGTGCCACCAGGAACTCTTAAGGGAGAGATTCTGCTCTTTGAAGATAACTAGAATGGATAGTGGAGAGGGTAGTATTTAAATTCGGTATGGACCATTCAGGTGGCAACTCATTGGCTTCTATACATTTAGCTTTTGTAAATATCAAAAGATTAATTGGATATCTTAAATTTACTAGTAGCGTGGTTTCTGGAGATAACCCAAATCTAGAATTAATATGATCATCTCTTTAAAATGCATTAAAATTATGTGTTTATTTGAATTTGTTATAAAGTCTAAGGCAAAAATGAACAATCAACCAAGACATTAACAGCTACTATAAATTGTTACTCATTTTGATAAACATAAATGGGTTGCATTTTTAATTTTGATGTACATATTTTCTAGATCGAAGAAGGTAGGGACTTATCATAATGGAGAAGTTGCCACCATCCCTGTACTGGGTGCTACAGTTCCTGTTCTCGAAAGAAGAAGCCAAGTAACAGAGACGCACAGAAAGTCCACGATGCTCTCAGAGACTTGATATGGTTTTTAAATTTACCTCCTAATTCCCATATATTTCTGATTCTGAATCTTTCTTGTGGGTTGAAGTTTTTGTGACTTATGGGTCCCGGTTATTGTCCTTTGTTCAGGCTTCCAGTTCCTCTCTGCTGCATAGTCTTTATTGCACGCAGAAATAAGCCTGTAACTTTAATCTTGTCAGGAAGTTAAGTAATATCCAGATTTGCACAGGTATTCTCATTAGCTCAACTCCCACTGTCGATATGGTTATAAAATTTCAGCTGAGGGAAGATTATGAAAGCCTTTGACTGGTTGAAGATGGCAGAGCTCCCCTTTCAAATTCAAGATCCTGAGTCTTCTCCTTTTAGCTATTACCTGCTTCCATTCTCAGGCCAGGAACATTTTCTAAGCAGTCCATTCTATATTTTGCACTATTCTAGGCTATGAACATGCAAACACTAAATATTTAACTACCAAAACTCACGGAAATTAGATAATATCTTTTCCAAATGAATTTAGACGTGAGGATGGACTTTTTTTTTAATCATATTTTGACATCAACTGTATAATTTCTCTTCCTACCTAAAAAGCCAAGAATTAATCTTAGAAGAAATATCTTCACATCTTAGGAGTACATGCAGTTAAGAATCTAGTAGCAATCTCTGGAATGCCTGCTTACAGTTCTTACATACTATGCAGAGGAAGAAAGTAAAATTGAGAGTCTCCCAGGGCTCTTCTATTTCAAAGATTCATTGAACACCGACAACCAAACCGAGACCTTCCTGCCCTTTTGATATACTTAATTTTTCAAGCAAACAAGTTATTTGAAAAAAATAATAAAATTTTTATGTATAGCACTGAGTAGGAGTGTCTGTTAATCATTTTGGTAAATAGATTTCAGCTTACTCTCCAAACAGAGAAAAAAAAGCAGCATGCAAATTAGTTATAGATTAATGAAGGTCAGCAGGAGAAATGGTGCTTGCTGAAGTAAGGAATGTTCTGTCATTATATCCAAGTCAGCTTCTGCATATAGGCTTTACACATTATCTGTCCTTTGTAGAAGCCAAAAATAAAAAATAAAAAAACAGGATATTTAGAAGTAGATATAAGCATATCCCAATAATACCAACTATCTACCATCTTAATGTTGAATATACAATAAGCACTAAATATTACTAACTCCTTACTATCTCAATGTTGGGTATACAGCAAGCACTCAATATTACCAACTCCCAACCATCTCAATGATAAATATATAGCAGATGTACAGTTTGGTTTTCATGTAGGTTCTGAACAACTAGAGCAATGGCTATCCAAAAAGCTGTTGGATGTTTTTGTGATATGATTTTTCTAGTTGGGCTGCCTTGTCTTGCCTTAGTGGGAGAGGATGTGCCTACCCCCACAGAGGTAAGATGTGCCAGGGTGAAGGGGTACTCAGGGGGTCCACCCTCTCAGAAAATAAGGGTTGGGCTGATGTGGGGAGGATTGTAGAAGGGGTGGTTGGTAGGGGAGTCAGTGAGCTGACAAGCATATAGTCTCCAACAAGAATATAACAGTGGCATTCTTTCTGCAGGTATATTAGGAACCATGATGGTTAGCTAGATAAAACGTTTCTCTTCTATTTGGGCAAAGTTTGGGAGCCATAGGTGTGTCCTAGAGCTGTTCATAGAGGGCACCAATGTGCTCTTCCACAATAACTGAGCCACTGGAAGATTTATCCCAAGCATAATTTCTATTGTCAGAGGAAAGGTATCTTGAAAAACCAAACTTTAGAGAAGAATTTATGACAAAGCGGACAGCTTCAGCTACACAGAGAAGAGTTAGTTTAAAGAGTTAATATCCTCTGATTTATTATCTCTTTATTCCTGCTTCATTACTATTGATAAAATGAATTATCTCTTCTAAATTTTAGACAGTGACTTAGAAAAATGCACTTCATCAAACAAAGGTTGGTCTCAGTAGAAAGTAAACATACTGTGCTTCTGTAAATTAGGTGATATGAATAAATATTTCCATTAATTATTTTGCTCTGAGCTGGGAGAATAGCTCAGTGATTAAAGCATGAAAACCCGAATTCAGATCTGCAGAATTTCTATAAAGCAGGTGTGGTAGAGTGGGTATGTAATCCCTGAGCTCCTACAGCACTATGGAAGCAGAGAGAAGTCCTGAAAGCCCAGCTAGCCAGCAGACAAAAAACAAAGAGCACAATGCATAACAGTACCCAAGATTATCATCTGACCTTCACATATACACTGTGGAAGGCATGTGCTGGTCAGAGACAGCAAGAGTGAGCGATAGTGAGAGCGAGAGTGAAAGAGAGAGAGAGAGAGAGAGAGAGAGAGAGAGAGAGAGAGAGACTTCTCTCACCGTTTAATACTCCTAGGTACCATTTTTTCCTGAGCCCCTGTGTGTACCAAAATCTACAGATGCCCAATTCTTTTATGGAAAATGATTCTGTTTCTATTTATCATTTTATATATAAAATATCTATATAATATTTATTTTTCATATATTTTAATTATCTCTTGATTGAATTTGATAATGCAATGTAAATCCTATAAACACTATTTTATTGTATTGTTTACAACTAAAAATTAGTAAATAATGTTTTTGTTTAATGCATATAGTGTTTTTTCTGAATATAATATATCCAATATTGGTTAAATGTGAAGATTTCTAACTCAAGGAAACAGAGTAGTAGCTCTGTCTATTTATAAGTGATGCTTCAAATGCTGCCTGGATATGAAGAAATCTTAAAGCGATTCACTTAGCTACACAAGGGCAATATTCTAAATTGTAAAGGTAGGTGCACACATCTGAATTATGTTAACATGAAAAGACAATTATCTGCATGAGACCAAAATGTAATTATTCCCATCAATTGAGACAGAATAATGCATTACACAAAAAGTCATCACAGAAAAATTCAAAATACTTTATGACACATTGAATCTGGCAGACACCCAGCAAAAACTGACACTCTTTCAATTTTAATATTCAAGACCATACCTAGAGCAGCCCTGCTGACAGACTATGAGCAAAATGTTGGAATCTGGAAAGACGGAGATGTTCTATTTTTAGACATTTCACTATTACCTGAATGATGCCCAAGGAGACTATCTATTTTATTTAAGACCCATTGAATTATGGTTGCTGGCAAAAAGTGATGCAGTTAGTTCTACAGACTGTTATGGGAATTATTATTAAATATTGCCTCTACTAATGTAGCCAATACTGATACAGCATCAATGGTAGTTGGCAGATTAAGATAAAGAAAACATTCTGTGAAAAGGAGTTCCAAATCTTAAGCCTTTGAGTTCCAAGGACATGAGAAACTATATCATAACTTAGAGCTATAACACAGTATCAGAGATGCTTTTTTCTTTATTTAAATATTTTTATGACGTATTTTCCTCAATTACATTTCCAATGCTATCCCCAAAGCCCCCCATACCCTCCCCCCAACTCCCCTACCCACCCATTCCCACTTTTTGGCCCTGGCGTTCCCCTGTACTGGGGCATATAAAGTTTGCATGTCCAATGGGCCTCTCTTTCCAGTGATGGCCAACTAGGCCATCTTTTGATACATATGCAGCTAGAGTCAAGAGCTCTGGGGTACTGGTTAGTTCATAATGTTGTTGCACCTACAGGGTTGCAGATCTCTTTAGCTCCTTGGATACTTTCTCTAGCTCCTCCATTGGGGGCCCTGTGATCCATCCAATAGCTGACTGTGAGCATCCACTTATGTGTTTTCTAGGCCCCGGCCTAGTCTCACAAGAGACAGCTATATCAGGGTTCTTTTCAGGAAACTCTTGCTAGTGTATGCAATGGTGTCATCGTTTGGAGGCTGATTATGGGATGGATCCCTGGATATGGCAGTCTCTAGATGGTCCATCCTTTTGTCTCAGCTCCAAACGGAATGAATTTATGAAATTCCTAGGCAAATAGTTGGACCTGGAGGGCATCATCTTGAGTGAGGTAACACAATCACAAAAGAACTCAAATGATATGTACTCACTGATAAGTGGATATTAGCCCAGAAACTTAGTATACCCGAGATATAAGATACAATTTGCAAAACACATGAAACTGAAGAAGAACGAAGACCAAAGTGTGGACACTTTGCCCCTTCTTAGAATTGGGAACAATCACCCATGGAAGGAGTTACAGAGATGCTTTTAAATGGAAAAAAAAATCTCAGTTAGCAGACTTAGCCCCCTGCTTGTTGATAGTTACTGCATAGATGTTTGAGGACAGGTATGTTTTATAATGTCCAGGTCTAAGAGTTTAAAGAATCTTAGAAGCCATGGAGTGCCACAATAACTTTACCTTGTGGTTCTTTCATTGTGATCAAATTAAAATTCTCCACCTGACAGATCTGTGAGTGTTTTAAAAAATGTGTAGCATTGACAAGTCCTTGTCTGCCCACTCTGGCTTTGCCTCAACTGAATTGTAATGGTATCAACCTAAGACATATCTAATGGAGGTCTTACATAGCCTTCATGTTTCCACAGTTCTATAACAGTCACCCAAATAATAATCTTGCAGATTATTCCTCAAAGTCTAAGATAAAGGTATGTTGAGTCCCTATTATATCATTTTACAACAATGTAGGTTAAATAAAACATGCAAATTCTTACAATAATGGTCATTTAACTCCAAGATTTTATTTACTTTTTTTTTGTGTGTGTCAGGATTTTAAGGATCCCAGAATAATCTTGAATTCACTATGTAGCTAAGGCTGGTTAACCTTGAACTCAGGATTCCCATGTCATTACCAAGTAAATGCCGTAATGTCCATCACTACTTACTTCTTATAAAAATCCCCAGGAGGCATATACATGCAATGATCCAGTTCATATGTTTTCATAAAGATCGTAAATGGTTAGGCCATTTTAAGCTGTAAAATTCTTGGATGTGAGATTCACAACATTCTTTGAAGATAGCATGCATCAGTCAATGTTTCCTCCCCATTCTGGCAGGTCAGGAACTGGCTTTTTTTTTTTTTTTTCCAGGTTACCAATAATTCTATATGCGGTGCCTAAAAAGGAAAATAAAGACCTGAAAACTAACTGAGTACAAGGCATATTTATACAGTAGAACCTTTAACACTGAGGTTTCAGCCTGTAGCTCAAGACCATCTGTAAATCAATGTTTGATTAGGAAAGCTCAGTGAAGGGAGATATTGGAATTGGAGAGGCCGGGCTGAATTGCCATGCCCCAGGAGCTCTACCAAGGGATCATCCCGTGTCAATGAGATATTTGTAGACATGCATCATTGTAGGTGTTCAGAAACAGGTTACATTACCTCAAGAGGTGTTGTGTAGACCTGGAGCTTAGTTCTTTAATTACCAAAAAGAAAGACTGTTAGCCTGTGCACTTGAATACTCACACGAAACAGGCCAGCAGACTTCCATTCCTTAGGCAGAGCAATGTGGGAAACTGAATTATAATGGGAAGGCTGCTTGATGAGTATGGGATTGGAGCAAGGAGAATGAAGTGAATGATTTTAAGCTCACTGGTTTAAGACAAACATCCTAATATCTCCATCTTCACAATGGGGCTTGTCTATCAAATGATGCTAAAATACGCAAATTCCACTGATCTTTTCTCTCTGCTCCAGTGAAGTTTGAGATGCACAGCCAACATTTTACTCAAGGTTATTATTATGCTCTATTTTTGAATAATTTCTCTTCTGCTGGACAATTATCTTCCTTGTCTTAAACTCTTAATAGACTGAATATATTTAGTTCAGCTTAGTACTTAGACAACCAAAATGAAAAAAAAAAAATCAAACAATTTGGACTAACTCCAAATTCATCTTGAAATTTCTGCTCAGAGTCCCATATAGGTTCAAAGTGTTCACACATATTACTCACATAGTAGAATAGCTATCTAAGCCCAGAGAACATGAAATATATGATGTTCTCTGTGTCCTCATTATCTATGTGCATTTTGTCTATTAAAAAATTAAAAATCCTGGGGACGGGCCAAGACAGATCAGTAGAAAATGCCACTTACTGTCAAAAGTCACAAACTAAGCTTGGTTTAAGAAATACAGGTTGTCCATTGACCTCTACACACACACACACACACACACACACACACACACATAGAGGAGGAAGAAGAAAGATAGAAAGGAAGAGGAGGAGAGAGGGGGAAAGAGAGAGAACACTAATTAACAAACTTAGTATAAAAAGAGGTGAAATGACTCAGCTTCATTTCTAAAGAGTAAAGATACATAGAATTGGCTGTATACTAGAAGATTCTACACACACACACAACACATACACACACACACACCTATACATACATACATATATACACATACATATTACATATTGAGCAACCGATATTGATTGTCACTGGAAGTAGTGGTTTACCAAGGGAAGAATATTCTGCATGACCAGTAATGACATTTCTTACAGGAATGATAAAAGCAATTTATACTTACATAATAATAAAGCTAGCTCGATGCAGAGCATATACTTTAAATGTATATGTAAACTTTAAAAGAGGAAATTTTGTGATAAAATGTGTTAAAGTTTCATATAAAAATATTACAAAAGTTAAGAAAAAGACTTAAGGAAAAATTAAAACTTGAGGATATTATGTTAGACATCATTGACAAACAGAACTCTGCATCTTTTTTCTATCTACCCTGGACAATTGACTCTCAGAAAAATGACATGACTGACAGTCTCCAACAGATGAAACAATTTTAATTATATTTACCTGTTCTTGTTAAAATCAGCAAAAATACTGCTGAAAACTATTTTTAATCAAATGCAAAATTCAAATACTTAAGTAACAATTTTAAAAGTATTTTTAGTTCAACTTGAAACTCAGATTCTTCAATTATGAAGTCTTTGGTTCAATGAAAATCATTACATTTTATGATATATTTGTGACACCATAGCTCTTATACCAGTTATAAAACAATATTAAGAGTTTATGTTAGGCACAGACAACTAGAGGAATCTCCTGGCTTTTTAGATTCAGTCCTTTTGTAGATTGAACACCTACTAATGCAAATTCTTTATTCCTTGATGTGTCCAAAAGCATACATTGTTTTCAATTACCGAACTAACTTATTGCCTCAATGGACTATCTTGGCCATCCTAATAGCTTCTCCGTATACAAGATTGTCTTATTTCTCTGACAAATTTTTCTAGTGTCAAGAGTGAGACAGTCAAAAAATACTGAGACTTGACAAAGCCTAGGCGATCTGTTTCAAGATAGCAAAAAATACCAAGCTAGCCCTGCTTCTATGGGAGGTGACTTTGTAGTGTGCTTCTCCTGTAGTTGAAAGTCTCACGGGGACCTGGACCAACCACTATACCCTCAGCTGAGTATATTTTATCTACTTCTTCCATTTCTTGTCTGACTTTAACCACTCTTTCATTGTATCTCTAGACAAGCTCTAAAATAAATTGTAACTAGCTCATCATCTCAGAGTACCTTTCTTGGGACTTCAAGGAGATATTTCACCATGTCTATGATAAATCAAAGTAAAACTCACTATTTCATGGGGAAAGAATCATGATGATGTTAACTAACTTCATCTCACTATCCAACATATCAACTAAATCTTAATTTAAAACTAGTGTTACATAATAATTTCCTTCTAGGGATTTCTAGAATTCCAAAAGAAAAATTTAGTCCTAGTCTCTGAAGACTTCCAATAAGCAGAGGTCCATTTTATTTTTGTTGATGATCAGTGAGCTTCTATAATGATTGTTTGTGTTTTTAACAATAAATGTGGTGGTCCAACTATAACTCAAGGTAATGATATACTGAGAGGCTGATAATTAGACATATTCACATAGGTAGATTGATAGACAGACAGACATACAGACAGACAGACAGACAGACAGATAGATAGATGATAGACAGAAGATACATACATGCATGCATACATACATACATACATACATACTAGATACTAGATACTAGATAGCTGAAAGTATTAGTAACATTGATTTTGGCTCATTAAATTGTACTTTTGAGAATTTAGCTAGTTACTTTGTATCAACAACGGGCTTGGAAGTAGCATTTGTGAACTTTGTTTATACCACAAAATGAAAGGAACTTAAAATATTCTAAGTGCATAATATCATGGGATGGATAATTATATTCCAGTGCTTGAATTAGTTGTAAGTTTTTACTGTTAGAATAGATTATACTAACAGTCCTGGATTTTGTTAAGATGGTAAAGGAAAAGAACCTGAATGAAACCACACTTGCGCTATTATTACCACACATGTGGGCCAAAGCTAGAACAGGACTCCAGAAAATTACTATCAGTATAACTGTGTTATTTTTGTCTAGCACTACAATCAAGTATAAAAAACAAGTGATTTTATTATAGTTATAAATACATCTTTTTTAATTCCTGAAGACTTATTCTATGTCTGTCACCAGTACCAAGTACAGCTGAAAAACATGTGTGATGGATTTGAATTTTAGTTTTGGAGAATGGAAGAAATTAAATACTTAGACTTCTTGAGCTTCTTGAGTAGGTTAGTTGGTTTTGTTTGTTTCATTGTTTGTTTGTTTGTTTGTTTGTTTTTACAATAACTTAGTTGACAATAGTCCCTGATAGGTACTATTGATACAAACCCTTAGCTTTTACCTGAAAAGAAAGAAAATAGTTTATCATAGAGCCAGATATGAATGACCAACGCGTGCTGGGCGTGGTGGCGCACACCTTTAATCCCAGCACTTGCGAGGCAGTGGCAGATGGATTTCTGAGTTTGAGACCAGCCTTTTCTACAAAGTGAGTTCCAGGACAGCCAGGGCTACATAGAGAAACCCTGTCTGGAAAAACCAAAAAAAAAAAAAAAAAAGAATGACCAACACTTGGGATAACTAAACTACCCCAAATACTCTAAATACCATTTTCCAATGTAGTAATAGTTTCATGAAATTTTAATAATAACAGAAGAAAGAAAATCATATGTCATGACATTTTCCAAATAAATGGGAGGGAACATGATTTTGGCTAGTTACAACCAAATGGTGAGAAAGTTGCTATGGGCCTCTGATATTATATGCTGGCAATCTTAGGTTTTAGGTTAGTGAAATCTAAGGGTCTGTCCATCCCTAAGGATTTAAATAATAGCCACAAGAATTTTGTGTCACACAGAGAGTATGCACTGAATGGGTATTTGTAAAGCTAAACACCGTCCAAGAAAGTTCAGCTCTTGATCAGCAATATCCAACTTCCAACAGTTATGAGTTCCCATAATCAGCCTTGAATATGTAATGGAGGAGAAATTCTTTTTCTGAGAGCTCTGATTAACAGTCATAAATATTATTGGCCTTTGCTTAGAGAGGTCCTCCATCCTGGAGTGATTACTCAACAGGAAGATCATCTGATGCTCTTGCACAGGACCCTGTTTCTGTTCCAAGCACCCCTACAGTAGCTGCAAATGTCTGTAAGTCCATTTCTAGGGGATCTGTTGCACCAGGCATGTGTATGATGCATATATACATACATATAAGCAAATCACACACACACACACACACACACACACACACACACACACATATCTATGTATATATATATCTTAAGAAATCAATGGTATCATTTAGATTATTGCTACTACAACATGAACTTGGAAATCCTATTTAAAAAGGTACACAGAAAAAGAGGTAGAAAATTTGGAGGTAGAAAATGACTTGCTAAGGTGAAGTGGTGGGAGGAGAGTCATAATCAGCTCAAGCCATCAGGATAGCTAGCGCTCAATCAACTTCAATATCTGTAAATTGAGAAATAGACCGAGCAGGTATGGGTCTTTATCTCTTGTGGGAATTAAATCACAGAAATTCATTCTGGAGCATTAGAATTGTCAACACAGTCAGTAAGGAAGCAATATAGAATTTAAAACTCGGATGATTTATGATTTTATTTACAGTTGGCAGAGGTCAAGGGCATAATCTCCCAGATAGGCTCATTATCTTGCTCAGTAGACACAGATCATTGGTTGCTCCTGTGATAGTGTGCCTGGGTCACAAGTGTTGCATGTCAGCTAGATGTGGCTGATACATGCCTCCTTTCCCTCTCTTATGACAGGACACATTCATTGTTTGTGCTCTACCTGAAAGTGATTCAGACAAGGGAGCGGTGGAGCTGGCAACTTGAAGTCTAACTTCCCCCCTCCTCGTTTTTTCAGCTATAGCACACACACTGCTTCTTCTGACATTTAATCCTGTTCTCTCCAACTTGGTCTGCCTCATGGGTCCAGCCAGCGGGTAGTTCAGAGCAGGCGTTTAGAAAAATCCCTATTGAGTCTCTCAAATTCTCAATAGGCTCCTCAGAAACAATTATCCTGCTAAGAGCTCTTTAATGCATTAACGATTGAATCTCTTCATAGGGTGGATTACCAAAGAGAGCTTAAATAAACTCATTGGCTAGCACAACAAAAGGACGCTTCTACAATAAGTCACACAACATGCTCTAGCTACATCACTTCAAGCCAATTAATGCCACATATACTTTCTTTGAATAAATTCAGCTTGAATGTTGCTGCAGAGAAGCAAAGAGTACAATGAATTAAATGATTTCGTCAACCTAATGTTTGAGTGTGATGCCTTCCTTTTTCATCTTTCCACTTTCATCTGCATCCAATGGTATAATATACAGTATGTGATTAGTACTTTAATTCAAAGTTAACACTTGATACTAACTATAACATTGGAAAATCACTTAGGTTTTCTGTGTCACAAATAAAGTAATCCCAATGCCTAAGGGATTGACATGGGCAAAATAGCATTATGCATAAAGTTGTAAGAACAAAAGAATAGTTTAGCACACATTAATTCTTTCACTTTTTAAGGCTTTTAAAGTTAAAATATAATTACATAATCCCCCTTCTCCTCCCTTTTTCCAATGGCTCCAACTCTCCCTTTGTTTCCTCTCAAAACCGTGATCTCTTGTTATTGTTACATTTTATCTCTGTATCTCTGTGCCTGTGTCAGTCTTTATTAATATATACATCTATACCTATAATTATATCTATCTATATTTATATAGATCTATATGCCTAAATATATAAATACAACCTGCTTAGTCTATTTAGTGTTACTTACGTATATAGAGTGTCAGGGCTGACTACTTGGAATTGGATCACGAAACAGTAGGCTCATCCCTTGGGGATGACTCATTCCAAGAGAGGACTATTTCTCCTGCTCTGAGCATTCCTTAGTTGCCTGTAGTTCCTTCTCTATATTTAGTCCATAAGAGGACAATTAGAACGAAGCCATAGAGTTTTGGGGAAGTTTTATACTTTCATTATTAATTATAGTTTTATAAACTTAACTATTATGAAAAAAATACTGAGTTGAAACTAGAAAAGCAATTAGCTTTATAGTCTCTTTCATATCTCATATGTACTTTTGCCTGAATTATATCCTGCCTCATCATGTGATGTTATGGATTATCGGTTTCCTTTCTAAAGGTTGTTCTATGTGCATACTCACATCTGATTACATTTAAGCATTGTGTACATTGTAGGCTCACGCTATACAGGAAAGATGTTCACGGAGAAGCATAGTTTGGGACTGAACAATTATTTCAGAGGCTCTTTTTTCTCTAGCTCTGTGATATTTTAATTTGTGAGTTCACTATAATAAAATGATTTTTAGAACACAACATTGCTAGCATAATACTATCAAGCTCTACATTCTTCTTGATAGTAAAGAAGTAGATGTAGCAGAAAAAAAAATGAATTCCCTATGCCACCACAAATGTGTCTGTAGGATCTTCAGAATCAGAAAGAAGCCGATAACAGAATCCAGAAAGTTCAAATTCTCTAATATGTCTGGCAGAGATCTCTGTTAGGGGCTTATATGACGTTGATTGAACACCTACAAATGGTTGGGATTAGTTTATTAACCAAAATGAGATTTATGCAGAGGGAAATTAATCAATGAACAAGGATTTCTTTCTCTTTTTTTCTTTCTTTTTTTAATTGGTATTTTATTCATTTACATTCAAATGTTATCCTTGTTCCTGGTTTCCCTTTTTCAACCCCCGCTTTCCTATCTCTCCTTACCCTGCTTCTATGAGGGTGCTCAGCCACCTACTCACTCCTGCCTCACCACCCTAGCATTCTTCTACACTGGGGCATCAAGCCTTCACAGGACGAAGGGTGTCCCATACCATTGATCCCACATAAGGCCCCTTCAGATCCTTCAGTTCTTCCACTAACTACTCTATTGGAGTCCCTGTGCTCAGTCCAATGGTTGGCTGTGATCATACACTTTTGCATTTGTCAGAGCCTCTCAGGAGACAGCTGTATCAAGCTCCCGTCAGCAAGCACTTCTTAACATCTGCAATAGTGTCTGGGTTTGGTGTCTGCACGTTGGATGGATCCCCAGGTGAGGCAGTCTCTGGATGCCTTTTCCTTTGGTTTCTGCTCCATTCTTTGTCCTGGTATTTCTTTAGGCAGGAGAAATTCTGGGTTAAGATTTTGAGGATGGGTGGGTAACCCCATCCATCAACCAGGGGGTCATGCCTAACCTCTGGATATGATCTCGACAGATTCTCTCTCCCTTTTCTGGGGTATTTCAGCTAATGTCATCCCAGTGGGGTCGTAGAAGGCTCTTGCTGTCCTGGCATCTGGGACTTTTCAATTCTTGATCTTAGAGCATAAGGTATTGGTGTTCTGTTCGTGGAATTTTCTCATGCCCATGTGTTCCAGGCTTCCCCACTTTCTTTTCTATTAGTTTCAGTGTATCTGGTTTTATGTGGAGGTCCTTGATCCACTTGAACTTGAGCTTTGTACTAGGAGATAATAATGGATCAATTTGCATTCTTCTACATGTTAATCACCAGTTGAGCCAGCACCATTTGTTGAAAATGCTGTCTTTTTTCCACTAGATAATTTTAGCTCCTTTGTCAAAGATCAAGTGACCATAAGTATGTGGTTTCATTTCTGGGACTTCAATTCTATTCCATTGATCTACCTGCCTGTCTCTGTATCAATACTATGCAAGTTTTTTATCACTATTGCTCTGTAGTACAGCTTGAGGTCAGGAATGGTGATCTCCCAGATATTCTTTTATTATTAAGAGTAGTTTTTATTACCCTTGATTTTTTGCTATTCCAAATGAATTTGCAAATTGCTCTTTCTAACTCTATGAAGAATTGAGTTGGAATTTTGATGGGAATTTCATTGAATCTATAGATTGTTTTTGTCAAGGTGGCCAGTTTTACTAAATTAATCCTGCCAATCCATGGGCATGGGAGATCTTTCTATTTTCTGAGTTCTTCTTTGATTTCTTTCTTCAGAGACTTGAAGTTCTTGTCCTACAGATATTTCATTGTTTGGTTAGAGTCACACCAAGATATTTTATATTGTTTGTGACTCTGGGTGGTACTTCTTGGACCAGGTATTTGAGCAGAAGTGATGGTCTTACCTGTGCTCTCACATGTGTCAGCACTCCTGGGAGACCTGCTGTCTCTTATCAGGATTTGGGTATAGAGAGCTGTGGCACACGGTCAGCTCCAGGTGCAGATGGAAACTGTACTAGCCTTGGTTTCTGTTACTTATGTTCTTGCCCTTGTCTCTCACTATCTTGTTGTATCTGGTGTCACCTGGTCTTGCTGTCTCTGACTGTGGCTTGTCCCTCCTCTAAGTCTGTGTGTCAGCACTTCTGGGGAACTATTTCTTTTCCAGAGGAATTTGAGTATGGTAAGCTATCGCACAGGGTCAACTCTGGTGGGTGGGAGACAGAAACTGGAAGGATTCTGTCCCAGGACATTTCTTGGTTCTTGTGTCCTGATGGCTCTGGGAGGCTCTCTCTTGGACCAGAAATTTGAGCAGAAGAGGTGGTCTAACCTGTGCTCTTAGGTGTGTCAGCACTCCTAGGAGACCAATTCTCCCCTGGCAGGACTTGAATACGGAGAACTGTGGCACAGGATCAGCTCCAGGCACAGATGAAAACCAGAAGGATCCTGTCTCTGGCTGCTCCTTAGTTCCTATGTCCTAAGGGCTCTGGTGTGTCCCATGGAGCAGAAGTGGTGGTCTAACCTGTGCTCTCAGGTATGTCAGCACTCCTGGGAGAACTCTTTCTTGTGGCAAGACCTGGTTATGAAGAGCTGTGGCTGCAGGTCAGCTTCAGGCACAGATGGAAATGCGAAGAATTGAATAAGTATTTCTTTTGTGACATTCCAATTTTTCAGTTTTATCAAACTACAGTAAAAATTGTATACATTCAAGGTATCCATGCCTCATATATTTGTGCTTGAATTTGGGTTCTATACATTTTCATCACACCTAGTCTCCTGTTCTTCCTCTGTGTTGAGAACCTAATACATGTTCTTTCATATACTCCCTAGTATTCCTTCTTGTCAAGATTATCATTACTGCATAGTACAGAATTAAGGCTTTTTATTTTATAACTGAACGTTTGGAGTACTATTCAGCTACTAAGAACAAGGACATCATGAGTTTTGCAGGCAAATGAATGGAACTAGAAAATATCCTGAGTGCGATATCTCAGAACCAAAAGGACCCCAGGAGGGTCCTTGCACGGACATGCAGAGTTTACTCACTAATAAGTGGCTATTACCTAGGATACAATCCACAGAACTCAAGAAGATTAACAAGCTGCAAGGCCCAAGTGAGGACATTTCAATCCCACTTGGGAGGGAGAAGAGAGCAAAGGGCAGAGGGAAGGAGAGAACTGGGTGGAAGAGGCAAAGGGGAGGGACAGGGGGAAATAGAAACATGGTCAGGTATTGGGAGGGCACCAGGAATGAAGCCCTGAGGGCCAGCAGAATGAATGGAAATATATAATCCTGGAGGTGTGAGGTGGGACGTGGGGAGGCTGTAGAATATACCAGAGCCCTGGAAGGTGAGAAAATCTCCAGACTTAAAGGGAAGGACCTTAGATGAAATGCTCAACAGTGGGGAAAGGGAACTTGTGGAATCCACCTCCAGTAGAAAGTCAGGGCATCAAGTGGAGGGATGGGGTTGCTATCCCACAGCCCAAAACTCTGACCCAGAACTGTTCCTGTCTAAAAGAACTGCGAGGACAAAAGTGGAGAAAAGACTGAGGGAAAGGAGGTCCAGTGACTGGCCCAATTTGGGATCCAGCTTAAAGGGAGGGTTCAAGGCCTGACACTATTATTGATGTTATGGTGTGCTTACAGATATGAGCCTAGCATGGCTGTCCTCTGAGAGGCCCTACAAGAATCTAATTGAGGCAGACATAGGTACTTATACCTAACCAATAGACTGAAGTTGGGGAACCCTGTAGTTGAATGAAGGAAATATTGGATGAAGTTGAGGATGAGGTTGACCCCAGAGGAAGACCAACAGTTTTAATGAACCTGGACCTCCGAGATCTCTCAGATACTGAGCCACCAATCAGGCAGCATATACTGGCTGGTCTTGAGGCCCTCCAACACATATACATCAGAAGACTGTCTGATCTGGCCTCAATGAGAGAAGATATATCCAGCCCCTGAGAGACTTGAGGCCACAGGGAATGGGGAGGTCTGGTGGGATGTGGGTGAGTATGGGGCTATGGGGACATCCTCTTGAGACAGGGAAAGAGGAATGGGATGAGGAACTGAAAAAGGGTGGAATTGGAAGGGGATAATGACTGAACTGTCAGAAAAGAGTAAAGATAATTTAAAAAAAAAGGATCAAGGATTTTAGAATGAAAATTGTAGAAATTTTGAGAAGTTGTTGCTTCAGATAATCCAAAAAAATACTGGTAACCTCAGACAGATTAATAAAACAGTAAGCAAGAGAATAAATGTCTTGTAAAATATTTAAGTCAGGATATAATGCATGTAACCATTCTAGGGGAGTAGAGCTTATAGCCTCAGAGCTGAAAGCAGAGCACAACTAGTCTCGTGGGTTATGTCAAAGATCTTGGCAAATTTCACATTATAGCTTCATATGAGGAACATTTCATTTAGATAACTCTTTGAAATGATGATATAAATATGACATCTTATTACAAACTTGGTCAAAACAACGGTGACAATATACAGAATTTCAGAAGATTAACCTGACGATACATACGTAGTAACAAAAAACCTATACTCTTTAGCTCCTTTGATTGGGGTCGAGCCTGTGACACACAAACAACAAGGAAGTTGGTAGAAAAACTTAATCAGCCCCTCATTTTATCTGTGTGGTGCCAAATATTTGCTTTGATTGTTTTCCTCTCTAAATTGACTCAATCATACATTTGTGTTGGCATCATTTAGAAATGGCCTCAAAGCTTAAACAGAGCACTGCTTTCTAAACTGGTAGTTTGATCACACTTTATTCTTCTGTGAAGGCAATGAACACACACTCACAACTGCACACACACCACGTAAGCTTTTACATACACAGCTTATGCTCATATATATGAATAGAGAGTATTTACCTCTACGGTCTCCATATAATGCTATCCTAATATTATCACTTACATGTCTGGATACGGTTTTTTCCTGATCTAGAGTTGAGAATCTTGTTTTCTCCAATATCCATTATATGTCTGATGAAAGTGAATCAAATTTAATCTTTTTAAAGTGATAGAAAGTGAGGGGAAGGAAAATAAGAGAAAAAGTGTCCAGTGCTCACAGTGTTCATAGGGCATGAGAA
Organism: Mus caroli; assembly: GCF_978045245.1. Classification (NCBI taxonomy): domain Eukaryota; kingdom Metazoa; phylum Chordata; class Mammalia; order Rodentia; family Muridae; genus Mus; species Mus caroli. Next base: position 11,884,110 of record NW_028227275.1, on the reverse strand, counting down.
ACACAGACACGGAAGAGCAGAAGGGGAGAGAGCCATTGCTTCTGGAAGCTGGGCGGAAGCTGCGGGTAATCCTTGCTGCTGGAATCAGTTCTTATCCTGCACATCCTTTTCCTCTATCACAGCAAGACATTTTGCAGCAGACTTCTGGGGTCATAGCTGAAAATTTCAAATCAGGATTAGTTTAAATCTCTAGATCCCCAAGCTGAAACTCCCTAAACAGAACACATAGTTTTCTCACATGTAAGATGGGAGGGAAGTTAACCTGGTGGGAAGTTTTAAGTAGCTTCCTATTGGAAATATCTTTACTCTTTTTAAAATTTAAATGGGCAAAGGGGCTAAAATTAGCTTTAATAGACCTCAGGATTGTCCAATAAATATCGCTGTAATAGCTTTCAAATAAAATAGCCCACACTTAATCAGATAGACCAAAGAAATGTGCATATTATTATTTAAAATGGCTAATTGAATTTGTGGCTCCATTTGGATGATCTCAGCTCAGGATAACAGAGCTGTTTATGAAGCATTTATTACTACAAATATTTTTCGATGGAAATTACTCTCAAGCTAAGATTGCGTAAAACATAAGCAATGTGAATGATTGTCATCTCTCTGTCACAGGAAGATCTATTTAGTGAAGAAATACCAAGAAGAGAAAACGTCTTTCCCAGTATGAACTCAAGCGAAGGTGCCAGATGTCCATGTGTGAAGTTAGGTACCATCCTGTTAACTTATCTTTCCTAGTCCTTGACTTTATATATGCTGCCATGTTGTTGGTAAATAATTTTGGATGGCACATCACCTCTGTCCCTATCAAGACCACGGTCAGTCTGCACAGCAGGTGGTGGCAAGTGGCACAGCTACCTGGGGTAGCTGGGTGTTTCTGTGCTCTAGGAAGGTAGTATCTTTTCCTCATGATGTGATAAAATACCTTGACTGACACAATTGAATGGAAAAGGGGGTTTGTTGACTGACATAATCCATCATTGTGGGGAGTCAAGATGGCGGGTAGCTGAACCAGTTGGTCCTGTTCTATGCACAATCAAGAGCAGAGATCAGTGCTTGTTTGCTAGTGCTCAGATTGCCTTCTTCACTCTGTCAAAGCTCGAGATCCTCTGAGGAGGAAGTACTGCCATTGCCAATGCAAAGATGTTCCACTCGGTCCACACAGGGCAATCCTATACAGACATCTTCACCCCAAATGAGTCTAGAATGTGTAATAATTCAGCTAGGTTATGTGGAGCAGGTGGGATTTGAACCAGATATTTTAAAAGTGTATCAGAAAAGAGATGGTAAACACATTTTACTGATGGGCAGACATAAACTATAGTAAAATTTCCAGACTCTAAACTGATGTTATGGAGTTAAACGAAAGGCAAAAGGCTAATATGTGAAGGTGGAAATACAGCAAATTCTCTCCTTAATTCAGTGTTATAGAGGTGTTTTTTTCTAGTCATTGACACTCTGGCACTAGAAAATTCAGAATAGTGAATGTACATTAATAAAGAGCAGGGGCTTTTAGAGTTTCCCAGTAGTTCCAATGCAGCCTCCCTTCTTCATGAGAGGTGTTTTGGTGGGTGATGGATCCTGCCAAGAGTGTCTCTCCAGTATTCTTTTCAGCTTTAAGAGGCAGAGGTGAATAAAAAGGATCTATTTCATCCAGTTAACTTTATTGGATCATTTAATAAGGCTACAGCTGCCTTTTTATGCAGCACTGCTAAATACATTTTCTTCATTGGTGTCCAGATGGCTACAGGGGACAGGAAAGAAAACACATGGAAAACAAGAATCCTGCAGTTTATAGATGGCAAAAAACTCCCTAGGTCCAAATGCCTACGCAGTGGAAATGACCTAGCTCAGTGACACTAGTGAATGCATTCTCTCCTATTTAGAGAGAGGGACTTGGCCCAGTGAGCCTAAGTAGGGGGACCATAAGACAATGGCCTGGCCTTGTGCTCCCTGTCATATGCTGGTGTCTGTATAATTTCTGTGCCCCTTTGTGCCTTCTCCATCTGCTGAAAGCTAATTTTCTTCCAAGTGATCTTAGACTAGGAATGTAAACTATATTTCACTTCTCTCCCATGCAAAGTGAAGCCAACAAAAATGGAAAGGGAAGCATCGACTGACATTCAAGTGGGATAGGGGCTTGCTTAGCATCAAGCACAGCTGGGATCATTGTTTGAATGTGTCATCTACAGTAGTGTTATGAGTGGAGTCAGGAGTTAGATACACAGCCATATAAAAGACAGACACTAAGGTCAATGAAGAGGAAGGCAGTTTCTATGCCATGTCAAAACCACAGTTGGTTTTGCAACCTGTCCAGTTTGCATGGACTCTACATTGTGGGTCCAATCGTATAATCAATGGCCCACATCTTGCACAAATGTCACTAAAAGTCTTGCAACATCAGACCATGAGATATCAAGTCGAGAAATTATCCCCCAAACTAAAGGAGACATATGATGTTCTTATAGCTAGTAAAAGAAATCATTGGATAAAAGGAAAAAAATCAAAATGTCCTACAGATGCATCTTTAAGGGTCTGGCTCTGATTTCATCTCTTTGGGAACTATTCCTGATGTCCTATTTAGACGGGAAAATTTCTCTAAATTTTGCTAAGCAGTCTTGTCCTATGGACTCATCACATGGAGTTGTCCACACGTCTCTCTTCATTCTTCATGATGCTTCATGAAAGTGAGTGAGTTTGTGTTTGACCCTAAATGAAATCTTTGGAAGAGCACACATTACAGACTGAGAGTGCTGTCTTAGGGAAAGACACGATGAATTTCTGAGTTCAAGTTTACATTAGAACCACATGTGTAGCATGTAGATTTTATTACACCACTTTAAGCTGTGGGTGGTCCACTCTACCAGCTACCTCCGTGGTTCCCTTGGATCTGTGGAAAAAAAAGACACACACACACACACACACACACACACACACACAAAGCTTAATTTTAATATTTAGCTCAATGGTCAGGGGCACTTCTAAGCCTCCTGTGGCTAACGTGCCCTTGCTGTAACAGTTCAACACCTCTATTAGTTGACCAGTTACCTTCTCCTTGTGTTTTTAATCTCCTGCCTGCTACCCCAGGCCCAGTCGGGGAAGCATGCAATAGCTACTCCTCCCGAGATCTCACATGGCTAGTGGCTCTCTCTTTCTCTGAAGCATGGCAATTTTTTTTCTCCTCTTGCTTTCCCTAGCCTGCCTTCCTGAACCTGGAGGTCTCTTCTGCCCACCATTGGCCACTAACATCTTTATTGATTTATCAAGAACCAATTAAGAAACCGGACCTTCAGCATTCACACAGAGTCCCCAACCAAAACATCTGGACCACCCCCTACTGAGCCACGAGAATCAGGAATGAATAATTCTGCTGCATTTCCAATACTTTAAACACCATTTCAACACATATTTTCTCTTCATATTTGTGTCTGTGTTCTAAAAATTTTAAATAAAACTGTTTAGAAGCTTCACACTTTTTTTTTTTTTTTTTTTTTTTTTTTGGTTTTTCGAGACAGGGTTTCTCTGTATAGCCCTGGCTGTCCTGGAGCTCACTTTGTAGACCAGGTTGGCCTCAAACTCAGAAATCCTCCTGCCTCTGCCTCCCGAGTGCTGGGATTAAAGGTGTGTGCCACCACGCCCGGTTACACACTTTCATTTTATCAAGATAAACCTACCATTATTGAATCCATTTTCCAAGATATAAATCAGATTTTTAACGAATATAAGAGACAGACCATTGGCAGAGTGAGGAGTATGGAAATAGGGGATTTGATTTCAGCCCTGTATGTTAAAAATAGTGAAATATTTCACTATAACATGCATGTTTTAGCCTTTGACATTGCTGTTTGGAGACAATGTAGACATTGGTTGAAGCTTTTTCTTCATCTGGCACTGACTGCTAGGTGGGAGCATGCTTATGTCATTGATGACATGTTTTGTTAGAACCTATACACAAAGTGAACCTTATTTTTCACTTTTTCTTTCCCTTCCCCATAGTTGTTTGCCTCTCTCATGTTTTCTGACCTACTACCACTCCTATCATTCCAGAGAGATTGGTTGTGGAGCCCTTACCACATGAAGACTGAATAGCATTGCTATTTCCTTAGTTTCTTAGGGTAGATAGATTTAAGCTGTTTCTCTTTCTAGAACCCAAGCTACTATAATCTCAAAGATGGCTGCAAAATTTGGTTTCCCTTTCTTCTATGTAGCCATGCAATACTTATAGTGTTTCTATGAGAATTAAATGGGATACTTGATGAAAATAATTATCTCTGAGTCCAGTATGTAGTAAAGACTTGATGAAATATTGTTCTCATTGGCTACTGTTTATTTTAGGCAATACATTTTATGTTGCAGACATGATATTCAAACTGTTTAGAAATTTGCATATATATTTCCGGGATGAGGAAGTTGAACTTTTTAAATCACCAGGAGATATCAATCACATAAAGGTTAATAAGAATTATATATATATTTATATGTAGCATTGTATGCATAGAACAATCAACAAAATCCTGTAGTAGCAGTGAGTTCTAAATCGAGGCAGACACTCCTAAAGTGAACTAAAAATCACAATTAGTTTGAAATAAGGTCAAACCCATCCTATAAGGAACAAAACTGATCCAAATTCACATTGCAAAATGAAATTCATAAAAGTAAAAATCAGCCAATGCAACTACTGAAATATTTTGTTTACAAGCTAGTGCTTATTTTTAAATCACACCCAAAACGTGAGAAAGACCTGATGCATAAAATTGAAATGGGACATTGTTATTTTTAAGCATAACATTGTGCACCATGTGAAATATCACCTTTATTTAGCTGGGTCAGATCATTGGCCCGATAAAGGACAGAATAGTAAATCCTGAGTTCTGGTATGCAGTAGGACTTGCCATTTGAAATGATCGATAGATAGGCAACACGAAAACAAAGAAGACAGAGGATGGATCATATTTAACATCTGCAGAATTAATGATGGTCCCTTCTTTCTGTAACCTGCTCTAACATCACCCTCTCTCCGATGTCCTGTGGTTGCTAAGCAACCTCTCATAGAAGTAGTGGAGTGAGAAAGATCTGTCAAATTCATTATTTTCGCCTTAAAGAGGCAGTGGCTATGATGAAAGTAAAATTCTCTTTGTTTATAGGAGTATAGTCTGGAAAGGGAAAATTTTCTCTCTAGCTCCACTACTTCTCACTCTCTACTTTTCAGTGTAAATGCCCTTGAGAACTAGGCAGGCTTCAGATACAAACTCTGACCAGGAATGCAATATAGAGGGGGAAGCAGTGTGCAGAGGGGACAGAGAGAAAGACAGACAGACAGACAGAGCAAGAAATTTCTTTTAAAAAATTAAAATTCTATTTTTACTTCCTCTGAAAGCAAGTTATAAAATTTCTGACTATGTTAGATGCAGCAAAGGAAATACAGGCGAGAAATTAATGGGCGCTCTGTGGAAAGGGACAGCAACTTCAAGAGGAGAAGAAATTGTAGAGCTTCCTGTCCATTTATTACTTGCTCCTCAGAAGCTCAGGAACATTTGCCATGTGTGAATTATAGGTCCAAGACAAGCTTCAAGCCAGACAAAGATGACAGGATAGTGAAGACATAGGGGCTCTCACACCCTGAGCCCTGTTTTTGCATCTAGTTTCTTCTAAATGCTATCTTGAGAGTTCAATTTCTGTTTTATTTTCTCCCACTGGATTTAACTACAGTAGATTGATCTGTACCCCTTTATTCCAACTAAACTTAGTAGATCTATTTAAAATAAGGCCTTGGTCTCATCCCATGGAATAAGTAACAACACAAGACTAAATGACCCTATATGCAGACTTGAATTTATGCCTTAATTAAAATTAACTTGTTTGACAACCTGAAATGGATCATTTAAACCTTGATAATTTACAGTTTACTGCTCTGTAAAAAAGGAACACTTAAAATGACATGACCTTGAGATATAGATTAAATTATGTTCTGTATATTTACAAAGGTGAGTTAAACAAAGTACATGACAAATAAACACTTTCAGTATAATTATTATAATATAGTTAATATATTTATAATATAATCATATATTAATATAATAATACTTTATTCTTGTTATTATAATAATTATTATTAGCATTAACTTTTCTGGTGAGTCTCTACAGTCAAATGCTTTACTGTGAGTACATATTAGTTTTGTAACAGTGTTAAGGATCATGGTAAAATAACAAAACAAAAATATCATTCAACCCTGGTACCATGTCAAAATCCCCTTCCTAGGGTAGACATTTTTATGCCTTATTATTGCTCTCAAGGTTAATATTTTTAAAATGCCACTTTTTGTTTCATTGAATGTTGGAGTTTCTTGCTGAGAGGAACTGGGATTTTGCTCTGCTGGAAGTCCATATAGGTGTAATTAATGAGGGCTGGTGACCGCCTTCCTCCTTCCATCCCTACTCTCCAGCTTTCCAAAAGAGCTAGACTGTACACCACCAGCACATGTCCTTACACTTAAACAATAATGTCAAGGGAACCATTTGGATGACAAAGTCAATCTGAAAAGATTTCTGAAATGATATGAGGAATTCCAAGTCTCCAGGATTTTATTGGATTTTTAATATAACCGGATCAGCTGGGGACACCCAGAAGGCTGTGTAATAGTTCCACTCCTGAAAAGGAGCGCTGAATATCTTATTTTCTCTCTCATGGCTTCATCCCAACACTGTGTGTCTCACATTTTTATTTTCTCTGAAGAAACAGTACTCACCAACCTGCTTCAGGAAGCAGTGTGCACGGGGATTTATTGACGCTTTTGAAAGGGAAGGAATGCCAAGGTAAAATAAATTTTACATAGGGAAAGGTTTTTTTTTATGTGTTGATTATATATCTTAAATGTGGTGCATATAAGTTTTTTTTGTGAGAAGACACTTAAATACTGAGGATGTATGAGTAGTGGGGTAACTTAGTTTTGGACTCTAATTGCTATCCTATATTTCCAAATAATAGACTGTCAGGTATAGCTTTCAAGCAAAATGTGTTGAAGAAAAGAAAATATTTTCATCATTTTCGAGAGCAAGCAAGGGATTCCTGAGAGAATTTCCAGCTGGACTGGTGATGGGGATGATTTTTCTGATTTCTGCTGATATTTTATAATCGTTACAGTAAAAATATTTTGAACCAGTGATACCTTCTTTAGTTTGGTGTCTTACATGTCCCTGTACCATCTCTCTTCATCTTGCTTTCTACTTTAAATAGAATTTCAAAGACTCTGTGTCTAGCAGAGAGACTGGAACATGTATGCCCCCAAAGCCCATCACCATCTCCATTTGGACATCAACCTTTTCCTGTTCAAATTCACATTCACGACCTGTGTTCCTGGCTTGAGCAAGTATTCCAAAAGCATTTAAGTGTTTAGGCTCCATCTGATTGTAAATAAGCTTAAACTTGGATCTTAGAGAAGTCATGTGACTTTTACAAGAAGATAGACAAAAGCAAATTCCTGTGGTGTAAGCCAAGGCAAGAACAGACCTATTAGTGAAGTGAATGAGCAGAGATGCTAACAACAGTGCTTGTTAGTCAGAGCCGTGCGAAGTTCCCTTCACGCCTTGTGGACGTTTCTCTCTGTCATTTTCCAGTTCAGGAATTATCACACAAATATGTTTTGAAAGATAAGTCAAAGCAAACAGATGTTAGGTTTTATTCTTTATTCTTTTTGAGATGTGAGGTCCTTTGTTACAAAATTAGGCATTTATTTGTTCAGGAGTTATTGGGTCTTGGACATGATAGGGTTGTTTCCAATTAAATGAATTGCAATATATTTTATAGTCCTAACAGTACATACCTTGGGTCTTTTTGCATTCCCATCTCACTTAAGAAATCAGTAAATATGTAAAAGCACTGAGAATGCTTCCTCATTTTCCATCAAAGTATACTATCTATTGTTTCAGGAACTATGGCCTTATGGGAATTACTCCTGTAGGAATTTTCTTGAGACTGTGACACTGAAGGCTCATTAAAGTTGAATCTAGCATGAGAACACCTAACATGAGTGTTGGGTATCTATCTCCTCAGAGTCACCCCTCAGCCAAATGCAAGGTTATTCTTGTCATAGACAGGTAGTAGGAAACTTCTCTGTGTTTTGCACTTGCCTACTGTTGCTTGCCCGTCCTATCAAGTTACATCATCCAGAACCATTTCCAACCCATTACAAACACTGCTGCTTGCTAAGACTTCTTCAATTTCAAGGAATTCTCCTCAAAATGCTTTTTAGTTCAAATTTATTCAACAATAAATGCCTAGGATAATTACTCCCTGGTTGGAATTAATTTCATTCAACTAACATTTACTTTATGCTTAGAGTAGGCTTAAATAAGTTTCTTGTTTAAAGTAAATTCAAAGGCACAGCATTTAAACTAATGTTTCCTAGGTTCTGCAAGCCCACAGTAGAGGCTTCATGCTACCGCAAGTGTTATGATGGATTGTCGACAGAGATCCTGTAACTGTGTGTCTTAAAAATGAATAAAAGGAGGACATACGAGTTTAGCCTATTTTGTTACATATACCCATTATCAGATGCAGAATCACAAATTTCAAATTTTTGGAAGAATCAATTCTAGTATCAAAGTCTCTCCTTTCTTTCTCTGTTCTGTCCTTCCTCCTTCCAATGTTACACATTGAACGCATCAGACTATGTATGTCTTACATGTTTCCCTCATAATTATGCAGCTTTAACCTTTACACATGCATGCTTCTATGTGGGAGTGGTAAGACAGCTAAACTGCACTGCCATTACAGAACAAATATAGTAAACAGAGCAGCACAATGACTTAAATACTTTACATTTTCTCAAATGGCTTTTCTGTTGTGCTTACATCAGAACAAGTGCCTAGAACAGATTGCAGATACCTTTGTTGGCCACAGTTGCCTTTCTTCCTTGCTTAAGGAAGCTGAGATTTCTAAATCTCATCAGGGAGGTTTTGTATAGCAGGACTTCCTCTTTTTATAAATGAATAGCCATAAGACATTTAGCTGACCAGTGAGCACTTCTATACTGTATAAATATAGCAACCAAAGAAGCTATCCCTTTCATGTGTGTTTGGTGCATGTAGAAGTCACATGACAAGATTTGCTATCAACTCTAGGAGTTCTCCGCTTTACTTTTCCAGACAGGGCCTCCTTCAGGTCTCCAACTCACTGGATGGACGAGGCCAGCCAGGCAGCCTGCCCTGTGTCTGCTTGTCTATGGCCGGCACACACCCCGACCTTTTTACATGAGTTCTGGTGAATAGTGCTTAAGTTCTCACTATTGCAAAGCAATGCTTTACAAAATGTTTATCCCCCAGATCTAAGAAGTTCTTCCTATATTGTTTACTAAATAAAATTGTGAAAACCCATTTAAGGTATCTATTAGAGAAATCTAGAGTCCAATTAAAATATAAAACAAGTATAATATAAATGATAGTAGCAAGAGACTCAATTATCAACAACATTAAGATGTTTATATACCAAGCTGTTGTGTATATGTGCTGAGGGTTGAGCAGGTATTGAATGATGGTTATCATAAAGTGAAGGCATTATATTGCTTAATGTGCCCCATCTATTGCATGTCACTTGTACATTAAACTCTTGCTTCCAAGAGATGGTCAAGGCATATCCTGAAACATACTTAAATTATTCAACTCATGCCACAAAGTTATTAAGAAAATATACACCCAGAGTCTGTGGGCCTGAATATCTGTAGGGGTTTGACTAGAATGCAGATGATTGTTAACCCACTAATTTGGGAAAAATATTTAAAGTCATTGCAGTCCATTGAAAATATCAGAGTACGTTAAAAGGAAAAAAGGGAATGAAGGCATAGCTTTTGCATGACACTGATAAAGTTTAGCAAAAAGAATGAACAAATCTATTAAGTAAATTATTCTTCCAGTGAAATCTGTGAAATCTTTATAACAAATATGAAATAGACCTTCTGAGTCAAACTCATGACTTCAAGCTTGTCTATTTATTAACTAATGGTTACTAATGATCATGAATAACTAACATTTAGGTGAAACTTCTGCATACAAAGTTCATGTAAATTACCTTTCTCAGTAAGCATGTACAGTGAAGCACTATCCCTTATATAGAGGGATTTTAATCCAATTGCATGGCTACTCTGGATCACATCCAAAGACCTTCTGGGTCTGTGTGATCCTGGTGGAATTCACACTGGCCCTTAGTACACACCTTTTAATTCCTCTGCCTGGAAGCCTTTAGTACACACCTTTAATCCCAAACAATGTTTATTTGAGGGGCAGACAAAGTGAAGAATCAGAAAAAGATTTGACAGAATGAGTCAGCGATACACACAGGCCTCAGAAGAAAAGCTATTTATGAGCCAGTGCAGGGAGAGGAAAGGGGGACTCAGTTCGCTCAGTCAGACTGGACTCAGTGCAGTGAATGTGCAGTGCAGTGGAGTTGAGTTCATTTGCCAGTTTCTGCAGTTCAGTGCTGCTCAACAGAGGCAGGTGAAGCTGGAGAATAAGAAGGAGCCTGAGGGTTAGAACAAATGGCAAGAGTTACTTTGAGACCAAGTAGAGCAATTCAATGAGTAGCTGGGAGAGGCCAGATTGAATCTGTCAGCATGGAGAGGAGTTTAAGCCAGAACTGCTGAATTGAACCAGTCAGCCAGAGTTCAGAAAGAATTAGAAAGACTGACCTTATTCAACAGTAAACCTCTGAGATGACAATTGTATCTGCAAAGAAAAGTTACTTTTACACCTTATCTTATACATAAACCATATGTCAGTCTTTCATGTTGATAGTGGCAAAAGACCAAGCTAATTCTTGTTTAAGTAATAAAGTTAGTTAAAATACATAATCATGACCATAAGACCATGAGAGCTTGACTCAATGTTTGATTAATTCAAGGCATAGAAAATGTATGCCAGTGTTCCTGTTTAGGAATAAACATTGTCAAGAATGCATGGTAAAAGATAACACAAATCTAAATAAAAATAATTGTTACCTTCGCTTGTGTTTTTATTACATAGCAGGTGCTTTGTAATTATTTTTAATATTATTACTCTGATGGATTTGTTGACATTCTCATGGATAGTATCACTTTACTTTTTTTTCCAATTTCATTACTATTTATTTATTTACTTGTTTATTTTGCATTTATTTTTAGACTATCTTCCCTGCTCTCTTCCTAGTCTCTCCTCTCTTTACAAATAGCTCCGCCTTTTTTCTCTTCCCATATGCAAACACAAACATTAAAACCTAGATTCCATACATGGCTGAAACTGCTCTACCCTTGTGTGGACTGGCTTATTTTGCTTAACTTGATCTCTGCTTCCACCCACTTCCTGGCATGTTTGTTCTTTCCCATTTTCTTTCAGCATTTGTTTGTTCCCATTTGTATTTTTATAAAGTTTAAGGACACCCCTTGACTTGTATTTACTTTTCAGTTAGGAACGTCTATGTTAAATGTAGCTGTGTCTCAGAGATGCCAGAGCCTCAGGCTTAATTGAAGGGCTGACTATCTTTGCAGTCACCATGATAGAGAGTTGTGCTTTCTCTGTCGGAGCCAAGGCATTGCAGCAAGCTTATTAGATTTTTTGAAGCACCCAAAGCCATTTTAATAATAATAATAATGATGATGATGATGATGATGATGATGATGATAATGGCAAGTAAGTTTGTAGTTGATGCCTCTATTAGCATTAGGGAAAAGAATACTTAAGTTGTCCTTGGTCTAGAATTGACCAGCTCTGAAGATGCACAATTGAATTCTTGTAGACTGGGTACTTGAATTTTAAAACATCTTTCACACCAAGAGAGAAGCAACTGCTGTCCTAATCAGTAAACACCAGTGAGATTTACACTTCCGAAATGATTCTGAATCTACAGCTCAACTTGAATGTGCTATAGAGCTTGCTGGGAACACTACGCTATGAACAGACAGTGATGTGAAGATGTTAATTTGATGAAACTGTGCAAAAGGAAGAGCGGGAGGCAGCCAAGAGACATGAGGTAAGGCACAGGCACGAGTGCTTTGTCTTTAAAAACCCGCATAACCTCCTTGCTATCTGGAAAGGATCTGAGTTCTCCGATTATTTGAAGGCCTGATGTTCCATGCATTGCTAACAGAAGGTTGCTTTTCACTGGATCGTAAGGATGCTGTGAGGCCCCTGGTGCTGTGCGGATGGTACCAGATACCTGTGGATGGATCTGGAAGAGAAGAACAGGACCAGGTGGCAAACTACCCAGATATATATTTTTGCCAAGGACACATCCCTGATTCTGAACGGCATTAGCCTCAGTCCACATTAATTAAGAGTGAGTTTGCTTGCTGTTTCTGCTGTCTGAGCTAGACAACATTTTCCCCTATTTTGTTTTTATTACAGGAGGATTCTGTGGAAGAGAATTTGTTTTGTGGTGTAAAAGTGCTTAGCTGGCAAGCAAGTCCCCTCTCTCTCTGCTTCTCACAAGCACCATAATAATAAGGACCAAAAGAGGCAAATTTTACCAAACTAACTTATTCCATCAGCCAGCTCTTCCCAAAGATTGCCATGTTATTGCAAAATTAGACTTTTTATTACTGGAATAAATACTGTGCCGTCTTTGTAGCCAGCACTTAATGAATTCCTGTGCTAATGCCACTGAATAACAAGGATTCCTTGTGAAAATAAAAGCAGACAAGGTAGAGTAAACCAGCAATTTCATATAATGTGCTGCTGTTAGGCTGCCAACGCGTTCCATAAACCCGGCAGGAAAAGACTGGGGCATTTTTCAGGGCTTTCACCCCAATGGCTTCACTGAAAACCTCCTCCTTGGTGAGCTGTTTACATGGAGGTGAACGGATCCCGCAGCTGTTTCATTCTGCAGCTTGCAAGGAAGCCTTTATTACCTTCCTGCCTTGTTTCCTCTCCTGAGAGAATTCAGTTCCAGCCTAAATACCTTATTGGCCCATGAGCCAATACTCTGAGAGAACCAGAACTATAAAAGAATACTGTGTCAGGAAGGCCAATATATCGCGTCAGTTCGGACCATGGGAATTAGTGTGAGAGGGCCTTGAGTATACTCAAGCTGGGTGTCTTGAAAGGAAAATAGATGATAGCTTTTTTTTTTCTCTTTAACTGTTTGCATCTTTCAGATGGGCACACTGCAGGGTTACATAAATATTGGGATGTGTTGAATCACTTGGAGAGCTGTGGTAAGTAAGCCAGCCAATTGATTTCAAGCCTAAGATTCAGAAATTCTGGGATGAGCACTTGGGATTTGTGTTTTTTACCATTTGCCAGATGATACAACTGTGATCCAGAGCACAGGCTATTTTGAGGACTCCATAGAAATGATGTTCCAAGAGTCTGTTTCACAGAGAGCTGCTCTTTCATCAGGAGTCGCTATACCATAACTCTGTGCGCCCATTATGTACATGCAAGTCCTCAATATGTAAGTCCAGGCTTCCTCCAGCTTCAGACCCCATTGCCTCAGCCTGCTGCCCTCATGCTGAGATTGTAAGTCCATCCCAGTATCTTACCTTTTACAACCTCATGTTTCCCATGAAATTATTGTCATATCATGTTTGAGAATCATGGTCTGGACAGAAGAAAATCTTTACCTTTTCCCATGAGTATGTTGTACGGTACTGTTACTTCTACAGGGCCTTAATACTTACTTTCCTTTGAAAATACCACAGCTTGTTTCTCTGTTGCTGTGCTAAAACACTGACAAAAAGCAACTTGGGGGAAATGGGACTTATTTTATTTTATACATTTTCGCCCCAGCCCATCACAGAAAGATGTTCAAGGCAGGATTAGGAACCTGGACCTGAGAGCCATGGAGGAATGTTGTTGAATGGCTTGCTTCCTCCGCTTTGCTTTGTTGCGCATCCTCGGCAACCTGGCCTAAGTATGGTATTGTCTATAGTGGGCTGGGCACAACAATATCAATTAACAATGAGAAAAATACACCATAGATAGGCCCCTAGGCTAGTCTCACTAGTTTGCCACATCTTTACAAAGACTAAGCAGCCGTCACATGTGAGGGTTTCTGAAGGAGAGTAATGACACTGCTGGGCAGAGGGAGAGGGCTGCTTTCATGACTCACAGATCTGCGACGCCTGTTATCATTTGTAGCTACACCATTGTCATCTATTAGCACTTATTTTAACCTAGATCAATGGTACAGGGACAGAAAGCTGACTAATACAGATTCTTAGGGCCTCAAGGACTCTCAGAAGAAAAGATGATTATGTGTTATTTTCCCTACATTTATCACCGTGGAAGTAGACAGAGAAATAAAATTCTTAACATTTATTAAAGTAGAGCTAAGATTCATTACCGACAAGACTGACTCAAGTGTGTTAATATGATTGCTATATTCAACTTTCTGTATTGGTGGCTGGTTTATAATTAATAAATATTAATGATGTAGATTAATGAGTTTTGCTTCCTATGTTTATGTGTGACACCCTTCTCTGGTCTATGTTATCTTGCTCTCCTCTCTGCACCATCCTGTGCTGATTTTTCATTTTCTAATAGTCCCTTGTCTCCTAAGTAATCTTTTCTACATTCCACTTAATACGTTTGAAAGAAAAAAAAATACCATTCTTTTCTGTAGATGTTAGTCGACTTCTCATTCTTGTTGCCTGTTCTGTCAAGTTTCCTGAAAAGAACAACTTTGTTTTATTCTTTAAGGATGACTTTTATTCTCCTCTGGACATATATGTAATGGTATTTATCTACTAATTATTACATAGGTCAATTTCATATCTTCCCTATTGTGACTATATCTTAGGGTTATCATTGATGTGAGGAAACACCATGACAAAAAGAAACTTGATGATGAAAGGGTTTATTTCGCTTACACTTCTAGGTAGCAGTCCATTTTGGAAGGGAGTCAGGGTTAGGAATTCAAACATGGCAGGAACCCAGAAGCAGGAGCTGATGCAGAGGTCATGGAAGGATCCTGCTTATTGGCTTGTTTAAAGTTTCAGAGGTCTAGTCTGTTTTCATCATGGCAAGGAGCTTGGCTGCACCCAGGAAGGCAGGCAGTCATGGCTCTGATACTGGATCAGTATCTGAGACCTACATCCTGATTTAAAGGCCAAGAAGGAGACCTTGAATTTGACAAAGGCTTCAGAAAACTCGAAGCTGAACCCTGGTGACACAGCTCCTCAAACAAGACCACGCCACATAATCCTTTCAGTACTTTCTAATAGTGCCACCCCTGTTGACTAGGTATTCAAGTTTTTTAGAGTCTATGGGGCCAGTCTTATTCAACCACCACAGAATGATATCACAATCAATGTGGGTGTGGAGCTTTTGTGGGCTAGCTTTACTTTTCCTTCCTTTGGGTGAATAACCAGGAGAGAGATAGCTGAATCAAGTAAGACTTCTATTTTAGATCCTTAGGAGGCTCCATACTGTTTTCCAAAGTACTTGGACTACTTTATGTCACCACTGAAAGTGTATAGGGATTTTATCTATCTATCTATCTATCTATCTATCTATCTATCTATCTATCTATCTATCTATCTATCTATCTATCTATCTATCATCTATCTATCTATCTATCTATTTATCTATCTATCTATCATCTATCTATCATCTATCTATCTATCTATCTATCTATCTATCTATCTATCTATCTATTTATTTATTTTCAAGACAGGGTTTCTCTGTGTAGCCCTGGCTGTCTTAGAAGTCATCCTGTAGACCAGACTGACCTTGAACTCAGAAATCCACCTGCCTCTGCCTCCCAAGTGCTGGGATGAAAGGCGTCTGCCACCACTGCCCGACCGTGCATGGGGATTCTTTTGTTTCCACATCTTCAGCAGCACTTAAAAAAATAGCATTCTGAATTGATACGATGGAATCTCAAGATAATTTTGATTTTTGTGTCCTTAATAGTCAAACTGTTGTTGGTCATGTGCACTTCTTTTGCTAAGTGTCCACGTTTGTTTGGCTCGTTTGTTCTTCTCATGTTGTTTGAACTCATCATCTATCAGATTTTCTTCCCCTTCACAGGACTCCTCCTCACTCTCTTAGAAGCTTCTCTTTGGCGCAGAAGCTTTTGATTCGATATAATCACATTTCTTGATTCTTATTCCTGGCCTATTGGAGTCTTCCCCAGGAAGTCATTGTTGGTGATGATACTTTGAAAGTTTTCCTATACTTCTTCTATTAATTTCAGATTTTTTTGGCCTTGCAGTAAGATCTTAGATATGTTTTGAATTTAGTAAGTGGCAAAGCGTAGGAAGTGAATACTGTTTTCGGGACATGGTATATTAGAAGATATTTTTATAACAGGTCACAAAATATGATGTTAGGCACTAAAGTAAAAATGCACATTATTCTAAAGTCTTCTTTTAATCAAAATAGGAGAAATAAGTTAGAGTAAAATATTTATACAGCAAAAGAGTCATCCAAAAATTTAAAGTATCCACAAAGAAATATGTTTGAGGGAAAATGAACAATAAAAATTGGCGAACAAATTGAAATTCATCATAAAAATGCTAAGAAGATATGTTGATAATTTCCTCAGCTTCATAGTCATCAAGGATTCTGGATGTCTCATTCTCTTCTAAGAAGAGATAAATCTGTGCAACCTGTTTTCCAGGTAGGTACATGTGAGTTGAAAATTAAAAGTCATATAGACTGATTTTCTATATGAAAAAATTTGTAAAATGTTTGGCAAGATCTACCAAGGATAATCGTGTGTGTGTGTGTGTGTATGTATCTTTGATCTTCATCCTGTAAGCTGTATGTAAAAATCATGTTTTAATAAACTTATGTATTCTGACTTCTTATAAAGAAATGTGGACACAGAAATGCATTCATCATATATATGTATGTATATATATATATATGTTTCATGAAATATATGTATAATTCTGGAAAGGGATGTGTATATATATATATATATACATATATATATATATGACCTAAGAAATTTGAATGCATAAGTCTATTATAGCATACCAGATTGTATACATACAGCTTACAAGCAGAAGACTGTTCAAATGTCCAAATATAGAATGGATAAATTTTGATAAATTTCTATAATATAATGAACTGAATGAAAAATAAGAGTACTATTAAAAGAAAAACATCCATGAGTCACACAATATTTTCTGAAATTATTATGACATAAAAGTAGATATACTACATAATTCCATGTATATGGGAGTTAAAAAAGAAACTAAAATAATCAAAGTGATTAATGTTGTTAGTAGTTGGGGAAACTTATTGTTCATGGAAATTAGTAATATATGGAAGTTAAAATGAATGGGAGAATTCTAGAGTAATGTAAGCTTTCCTTTATTGACCAATATGTATGTGGAAGGACTATATTTTCTTCCTAAAACTTTATTTTATTATACACTTGATTTATGAGCATGCATGTAATATCATGGTTATTTTAGAAAAAAATGCATACTTAAAAATAATACTAGCAACACAATGACTCTAGGGTTAGATTGATTTCAATAGTTTCCAGGAAAAACATCCACCCAAGTAATGATCTTCATGGTTAGAGACTGTGTTTTCCTTGTATGATGCTCCTTATGTTTATGGGCTGTAAGATTTGTAAGCTCTGGGTACTGGGATTGATTTTGAAAGGACAGGCAGTTTATTTGCTGATGCTTAACCTCTAGTGCTGCATTAACGAGACTGTTAAACAGACTGCATACAGAACAGTGTGATATTTACAGTCATCTGCACATGCTCAAAAAATGATGGAAAACATTGACATGATCAACCATAGCATGCAAATGACACACCTTGAAGATATCCAGTGTGTGAAGAAAAGAGATAGGATGGATTTAGGGGGCCTTATGGTTAAGGCCATGAGAAAGAGAAGTGGTCTACAAAATCCTTCTTCTATAACCTCTTTATACCTGACAGCAGGATTTAAGGTTGAGGCACATTTCCAAATCCCTCCACTTGAAAATAAATATTAAATTCCCCTTAAGATGCTATCCCTGAAGGCGATGTGTAATAAAGTAAAGAAAAGAGATAAGGTAGACACAGCTTCGACCTGGGGAGACTCGCTGGTGCTCTTTCTGGCTTTGAAAGGCCAAGAAACTTCTTGCCTTTACTAAATTGAAGGTCAGGTTTTAAGCCAGTAAGACCTGTGCTGTTCAGAATTTAGGCTCACTGGAGGCATAAAAGATAGTGTCACCATGCCCTTGCCTGCATGTTCTTGGCAGTCCATTAGATGCATGCTTTGACTTTTATCATTCATTTATTTATTATGCCTCCATTCTTAATTTGTAGTAACTTTTCTAGCATAGAACAGACATTCACAATCAAACAGTAAACAAGAGACAGCATGGATGTCAATAAAAAATAAAGTGCTCATGTTGAATTTTGTTTTTTATATTAGTAGTAATGTGCAATGATGTTTGTGGTTACTACATACATGACAAAAGCAGCAGCCAAGCCTGATCTGAAGTTTGAAGACCTTGCTGTAATTGACCTCCCTATTCTGTTAATAAATTCTGGAGGAAGAAATTCTAGTGTCTAATTAAACCAAGTAAAGAATAGTATGCTACAGTGAGGCTTGAAAGGTAAGGCATAGGGCAAGAGAAAGACATTTTAATTTTGTTGAAATGTTCAAATATATGAAGAACGAGAGAGTTACTAAGTCAAGCAGCTTTAGCTTTAGGCTACAAGATTGACAGAAACCCCAGATTTTATTATTTTCTCACACTGCATATATGCTGGAAATTGGATGCATGAGAGATGATCATGATTCAGCACAAGTAGAAATGAAAGAAGATTTCGGCTAATCTTTACTATTATTACTCTTTTACCGAATAGCAGGTGCAATGCTTTACTCCAGACAACAATATGCTCTATTTCTGGTACACATTCTGGTCTATGTAACTATTTGAAAATTGAATTCATCTTCTCTTGTTTAAACACCAGAAAATTAGCCGTGCAACTGCACCACCAGGGGCCATTCCCTTACTATGTCGAAGACTGGGTTGAGTACATGTTCTATTATTTCAAAGGAATTTAAGAAAGGATTCATATCATTGGGAAGAAAACCCTCACACAGTTTAGTCTGCTAATATGTAGATATGTAAATTAAAAAGAAATATTGTCATATTAATCAAGAATTAGAATGTTTCATAAACCTAGTGGGCTGTACAGATAATTTCATCCCAGGGCATGTATGCAGAAGGAGACAAATACAGCAAGGGGAAGTTATATGCATTTAGCCATTTTGGCTTTGCTTGTATACAAAATTCATAGGGTGCGTAGTTTGAACAGCACAGTGACAAAGGATCCTGTTTCTAAAAACAAAGTTCTATGTGAAATCCCCCAAACCTCACTATATCAAGGCAACCTCATGGTTTCCAACTGTCATATAAGGAGGTTGCCCTCCATTACCCTGCCTGATATGAAAATGTAGGACAATGTTTTAGAGCATATTACAGTCATGAATTTCGTTCTTCATTCAGAGACAATCTTTTAGAGAATTTTAGCAAGGCATCTCCTGATGCCTTCCTCAGGTCAACCTTAAATTGAATCCTGGATGCAGAATATTTCAAGCAGTTGCTGGATATTTCTTCTAGTCATTTCCCTTCATTCCTCACTCTTCTCAAGAGAGAAAGTGTGTGTGTGTGTGTGTGTGTGTGTGTGAGAGAGAGAGAGAGAGAGAGAAGGATATATATATATATATATATATATATATATATATATATATATACACACACACACACATACACACACATATATACACATATATATACACACACACGTATGTGTATGTGTGTGGATCCATTCCTGTGGAAGCTAGGGCTCAACATTGGATTTCTTTCAGCATCACTCACCACCTAATTTTGAGGAAAGGTCTGTCACTGAAACTATTGCCTGCTGACTCATGAACCTGGCTACAGGGACACTCCTGTCTCTACCTCCTCAGACCTGGGATTTCAGGTATGCCTTACCATGCCTGATCTTTTATGTAGGTGTATGGGACTGAAATGCATGACTTCATGTGTGACAAATTCTTTACTGGCGGAGCCATATCTCTAGCCCCTTTTTGGCTTCCCGTAGATTTATTGAATCATATTTTGACAGGGAAAAATAAGGCAAGCTAAATTAAAGAGTGAATTTCAGATATTTATTTATAAAAATAATACTTTCAGAAGTCTAAAGCACTTCTCTAGACAAGAATAAGAATGGGAGAGAGAAGTTGATACATGAATTTTCACAAAGCTTTGTTATGCCATGTACAGGAGTAAGTTCTTCTCAGCAATGAGTTGAGCTTCGTGTGTCTCCGCTGAACTCTCCGGATTTCTTCCTGGTCCAGGTTCTCGGGGAACAATGGAACAGAACTTTGGGGAGCTTGTCCTGTTAGTGGTCTCTTGGAAAGATTATCAGAGTAAGGCAGCAGAGGGATGCTTGTTACGCCTTGATATCAATTTGTTTGTGTTTTAATTAGGTATTTTCTTCATTTACATATCCAATGCTATCCCAAAAGTCCCCCATACACTCCCCCCACCCACTCCCCTACCCACCCACTTCCACTTCTTGACCCTGGCATTCCCCTGTACTGAGGCATATAAAGTTTAATATCAATTTGTATGACAAAATTAAAAAAAAGAAGCAAGCAACTACTGCTTTCAGCACCCCCACCCCCAACCAGCGATGCAGCGCTGATAACCCTTAAAAATTCTGAAAGAAATGTGAAAGCAGATGTCTGAAGGCACCAAAATGCAATAGCCCAAAAAAGGTCTTCATGGTGCAGCAAGCCAGATATTCTACTTCATAGTTTGCCTCAAGGTGTTTGCTATTGCTAAACAGTGCTGGGCAGAGAGGATGATCAAAGGTGTGAAAGGAAAGCCTTAATTAGTCTCACAGAACAGGAATCCCCAAATTAGAAACCGGAGTTACCAAGGAAGGCATTCTGAGGATAAGAAAGCCTGATAGTTGGCACAACTTTTCTTCTTGAAGCACTCTCTGACTTACAGTGTTCAGGAAGCAGTGGGACTAGATGTCAGGTTCAAATTGAGCTATGGGAGCTGAAGGCTATACCTAGCATTTGAAAGACTGCTGCCGAAAGGACAAACATGGAGGAGAGACAACCTAGGATTTGGAGTCCTAGTAAAACCCAGGTGTTGAGAATATGAAAATGTAAACCCCTACCAGTGCCAGTGTTTCAGCAACTAGGACACAAAGATCAATTTGGGTTTGACTTAAACAGCTAATTTGATTAGCATCATTGTCTCTTAATCTGTATACAAAGGTTGGGAGGACAGATTTTCCTCTATGCATAAAGACAGTATCTCAGAGTCCTTGAAAAATCTCTTCTCTTTGGCTGGAATTTATGTTAAAATATCCACGGAAACTAAAGAAAAAGAGGCCATGATTTAAAGAAGGAACAGGGGCAGAGCACAAGGGAGATGCTGGAGAGAGAAAAGATCTGAAGTCAATGATGTAATTTTAATTTTAATTAAATTGACAATCTTGTTAAGAGATGATTAACAGCACGGGTTCCCAGAATTCTGTTCCATTTTTTCCTGTGGGCCTGGGCTGGGAATGAGTCAGGGGAGCTTTAATGCAGATACATGAACTTCAACTCACTGGAAAATATTTTGATTAAAGATAATTAAAGGGGTGATGCAAGCCTCCAAGAGATAAAAACAACCAATAGCCCCACCTATCTATGATACCCATGAACTATCATGATGGCCAGCATTGACACAATGTCCCTAAGGGTGCAATATGGGCCGTCATGGGCTTTAGATACATTCAACAAGTGAGAACTCATACCTAGTACTTGAAACTTAGCCAACTTCTCCAGTCATTTGAGATCAGGGAACTTCGAGGAGAATTTACAAACACCCACTTTCTAAGCTGCGTAATTCCTGGCTGAATTTTAAATACTATCCTTATACCCACAGGAAAGTGTAGCTTTCACCCCTCAACAAAGAAACTTCTCTTTGCAACAGATGGAGGCTCTTATATTAAATTACAAATGATCAAACTGCAATAAATAAGTGAACAGGTGATGATGCCCAGCTGATCCATCTACCATAGGAAGCCCAGGAAAAAAATCTCAAAAATATGAGCGGCAAGATCGTAAGAGTCAGAGGAATCGTATTCTGCTGTGAGAGGGTATCTGCTAGAAATGTCATGGCTGCTCCATCCTTGACATGGATCGTATTACATCGAAACAAGACTTGAACAAGGAATACATCAATAGACATGCTAACACAGAAGGGGGGCATCTCCTTGGGATCGAACCAGAGACAACAACCTACAGGCAACTAAGGAATGCTGAGCTCAAGTAAAATAGTCTTCCCCAGGGAAGAATCCACAATTGGTTATCTAATCCCAAGTTGTTAGTTCTGGGGTGTGTGTGTGTTATCGTGGATGAATGTATATGTGACTGTGTATATGTATAAGTGTATCTGTGTGTGAGTGTGTGTGTGAGAGACATTGTGTGTATGTGTGTAGTATGAGTATATGTATATGGATGTACTGTGTAAGTATATGTGTATATCAGTATCTGTTTGAAACATACACACTGAGCATATTGTATTTTTATATACTGGAATACACATGTATGTAATTATAATTAAGGCAAACGAGCCCAAAAGCCATGAAAAAACCCTGAAATACAATTATTCAATTTAAAGAAAATTTAACTATGCTCATTTTGCATATACTATGGCAGCATTAAATTTTGTATCACTAAAGCAGATTTTATGGTCACAGGTGTCCACAGAACTTCACAAATTACAGTATAAAATCTGTTACTCCTGAAAAAAATTTAACTATTTATTTCAAAAGAATATATATCCTTGGACACAGGTTTGGTAATCAGAATCATTACCAGTAAATAATATGAGTTAAAATCAAACAAAGACATAAAGGAAATAGACAAAACCCAAGTTCTTATTTTATAGACCCATATGTAAACCTTTAGATATACAGTTCAACTGAGATTTATTTTTTTTAATAAAAATGAGAAGATAGAAGAATTTTATCAAAACTGAGAGCAACCATATTGAAATAAAAATGTTATTTTAAATTTAAATAGTTTAAAAAATATTTTTAATAAATTAATTTTATTAATTTAAAAAATGAATACAAGAGGCAAATGAGAGTTTTATAATTAAACAGAAGTAAGCAAGTTTAATGAATTAGAGAAGAAGTCAATATGTATCATAAAGACCAGAGAGTTTAGAAAAGATGAAAATCTAAGACAGGTGTAGACAGATGACTCAGTGGGTAAAATGGCTTGTTTGGCAAGCATGTGGACCTGTTCCTTCATGGTTATCACACAACATTTATAATACTCCTGATACAGATTTTTTAAAAATGCCCACACTCCAAGTACCCATACAAAAATCCAGTCATGGCTGTTCATTCTTGTAATGCAAGTACTGGTGTGAGGTGGAGGAGCAGAGACAGATAGTCCCAACATCTTACTTGCCAGCCAGCAGAATACACACAACTAGCTTCTTGTTCACTCAGACACATTGTCTCAAAGGAATAAGGTAGACTGAGATATAGGATACCTCACTATATGTTCTAGATCTGTACACATAGGAGAGATTCTACAGTCCTCTGTGTGCACCACACACACAACCTAACTTAATTTCAATTAAAGTAATAAAGTATGCTACTTCATGTGTCTGTGAGTCTACTTGTAAGTAAATTTCCTGATCACATGAAAATGAAGAAGGAGTATAAGAATGTTGATGATGTATCTAAACTCATAAAAGAGTAGCCTGAGTAGACATTGATTGATTTATACCATGAATAAGACACCACACTCTCTAGTGAGAATACAAATTATAAAAAGACGTAATACAACAAATGTTGGCAATGTTGTAAAAAAATGAAAGACACTTGTGTGCTATTGGTGGCAATGATATTTAGTCTAACCATTATGAAGCATACTATAAAGCAAAAGGATATGAACATGGGAAGGAAACTTCTAAAAAGAATGAGTTTGATATAACATGAGTGGAACGATGATAAGGAATATGGTGTGAGCCTGATCAGAACATATGACATCGATGAAGGAAATCACTCAAGGATACATTTCATAAGAAGCAGGATTCCACAAAAGTTAAAGGTGAGCTAGCATAGACTCCTTTAAGGCTCTACTGTTAATCTGCCCAAAGAAAATCAAGTCAGCACATCGATTAAATACCTGAAAGCCACGATTATTGCACACCGTTCATAACAGTCAACAAAACCACCAAAGTAGATAAAGAAAATGTAGCCTGTGTAAAAGAAGTCTTGTTTGTGAGTGGGATAGTTCTAGATGGTTTGTTAACTGAAACAAGAGACAGGAAAAGAAACACTGTTTGTTCTGAAGAAAAATGTCACAAGAGCTAGTAGCTGAATAGTGAGTACCTCAGAGACTAGGGCAGACTGAAGTGCTAGGAGGTGGAATACGAGAGCTATAAGGATGATTATTAGCTGCAATGACCCTGTTACACGGGGGGAGTGCAGTTCTAGGGCACAGAAGGGAGAATGAAGCTAATGGATATACACATATACACACAATAGAACAGTAATAGCAGTAAGATTTGAATGCATCCAGTTTAAAATATGACAAACTTTTAAAATAGTAGATATACCGATAAACTGATTGCTGTGTACACATGAGTCTTTTGACTTTCTAGAGAAGATGACCCTGTAAAATCAAACCACACAGGCAAGACCCTGTCTCCACAAGTGTACACAGAATGTTGAATGAGACACTGGTGTGAATATCCTGGTAGAGATTTCTTACTGATTCATATCTCAGCAATTAATGTTGATTTGGTGATATCTGTAGAGATTCTCTTGGTACTTTGGGTAATATTCCAAATTTTGAAAACTCCGTTTGAATTAACAGTGACTAAAGGATTTTCATAATTTAATAGTTACTGAAGTGTATTCATCAGGCTTTGAGTGGAAGAAAATTATTTTCAGTTCAAAAATAGTTCTTGGAAATTTTAGGGAAACTAGAAGTTTTTATTTTATTTTTTTCATTCTTCTCCATAGATCTACAGCTAATATTCTAGCTAGGAACAAAATATCTTACGTAAAATTATGACTTTGGTCTTTCTTTTTAATCAATAAGGGGTCTTTCTAAAAGCTTTAAAGTTGATTTTCACAGCCTAACAATGAATAACCTAAGTTTTTTTTTTTTTATCACATACTAGACTAAACACTCTTCGTACATCACTACATTTACAAGAGCCCAGTAAGTGGGGGTAGTCCACATCACCATCTTAGTTCACCAGTACAGTCAGTTATTGCTATGACTCGGAGTCTCAAGTTCAGAGAATCAAACCACAGGCTCAGGAGGTATCTGACCATTATTCATGCTTTAGGTATCACACGTGTTTCAACCAGATACACAGTGAATGCAGGACTTTTATGTAGCAATGTGAGCTTAATCAAGCAGAAGTATAATGGAGGTAGCACCCTTGGCTTTCATTCTCTTGTTCACCCCTCCCCAGGTATTCACATACAAAAAAATATGTTTTTATTGCTTGATTAATTTTTCTTTTGTTTTGTTCATTAATTAATTTATTTCACATCCTGATCCCAACTTCCCATCTTTCTCTTCAGAGAAGAGGAGGCCTCCCATGGATTCACTCTACCTTGGCATAGAAAGTTTCAATATGACTAGGTGCATCTTCTCCTATTGAGGCGGCACAACATTAGTGACATATTATTACTCTGTTTATGTGAAGAAACAAAATAGCACTTTGGCATTTATCAAAACACTGTCCAGTGTGTATTCCTTCATTGAGATAGATAGATAGGTCAAGAGAAACAAGGGAAGGGAGGAAGATAGAGACAGAGAGAGGAAGAGAAAGGCAGAGAATGGGAATTTTTTTCAGGATAGATGTCAAATAGATAAATAAAGATATATATATATATATATATATATATATATATATATATAGAGAGAGAGAGAGAGAGAGAGAGAGAGAGAGAGAGAGAGAGATATGGGTAGATAGAGTGAAGGATCTATAATCACTCTAGCCTTTGAGTGAAAGGGAAGGGGCTGCCATTTAAGAAACTGCTAGCCTTGTTATAGGTGGCATTGCTGTAAATGGAAATCTACATTATAGCTCTATTACCTGAGTTTTTGATGCCTTAATATTTTGTTTTTGCCTGAGCAAAAAAAAAAAAAAAAAAAGTCAATGGCCTCCTGCTACTATGTGTTTTTTTCTCAGATGCTTTGAACTTGGCTTAGTCAAACATTTCTTAGTTTCTAGAAGAGTTAAATGAGCATTTAAACTGTGGTTTGAGACAACCATCTCATGTGAAAGAGGCTGGGCATTATGTTTGCTCTTAGGATCAATACTCTAATATCAGCTCTTGTTAACCGGACCTTGTGATTCTTCTCTTTCTTACATGAGCTATTTAGAAAGTATTTCCCCTACAAATTCCTACTGAAAAGTACGAAACACAGGCTGTCACTTAAGACAAGAAAAATTGCTATGGAGTTTGTTATAACATTTATAAAGTTCTGTATCTCTTAGATTCTTGTAGGTATTTTCCTACAACTATGTTATTTTAGTCTAACTAAAGTCCTACAGAGATTTTACCATTTAAATCCCCAATGTACAAATAGGAAATTAATCCAGATTTAGTAACTATCAAAGTCAAGATTAAAAGCACAATGCCTTATACTGAAACCAAATTTCTTGCCCTAATTTCTTGTTAACTACAAACTTCAGGTGATAGTTCAACTCGCTGTCCTGAGGAACCACCTTTGGATATTTAAACATGTGTTGAAGTTTCTTCAAATGCTGTTTATTGCTAAGTTCTGTCTATAAGCAATTTACTGATCATCTCAAAGTGAAGAAGTTTAATAAGTAGATAGATAGATACATACATACATACATACATACATATATGTAGTCAAATTTTACCAACTTTATATATAAATTTTAAAATAAAGAATTTTAAAGAATCTTAAAGAACATCTTAATATTCAAAATACCCACTAATGATTTGCTTAATATTGTTTTCCCAATATCATCAAACAGCTGATTACCACTGTTGGCTTATTTTAACTTCGTTAAAACATTAAAAAGCAATGGCATTCTAAAAACAGCCCCATCAATAAAAGCGCTTGAGCATATACTACACTGTACTAAACCGGTGCATCCCACTTCTTATTTATTGGAAGTCATTAGCAAATGAAAATCCTTCTAGTATACCACAAGTCACGTTAGGCTGAATGTGTGCTCAAGACTCATTTTGGACTAACTTCAGTTTTTAAACCTGGTTGCTGGTGGACAAAGAGAAAGCTATATGGCCCAGTCAGAACTTCCTGTCTGCCATTTCCAACTCTATTAGTGACAATGAGTGTCACATATGCTAGGATACAATCAAATGAGAAATGAGACATTTTATTTTCACAAGTAGCGTGCTTCTAGTCATTCCTAGATGTTTTTTTGTAGATTAAATGGATGGTGCAGGATGATAACTTAGTCCTTCTAGTCCCTTGCCTTTATTGAGACTGCCTCATGGATTGGGACTAACCTCTATTGTGTATTATCTGTGCTGACATTGGTAAAGGGATGCTGATATTGATCTCTGTGCATCTTCCTACTGTGCCATTTGTTAAAGATGGCTTGAACACTGAATGCGAAACATTGACGTCAGCAGCACTTCTTATTGAAGTTCCCTATGGAAATTCTCATAAGAGGTATGACAAGATGACCCGTAAATGCCCCTTGAGATGTGGCTGTCTAAAAAAAGAGAGTTTTTCAGAGGTGACGTGGGCATTGCCAGGATCCAAGGAAATAGAATGTCTATGTAAACACAGAAAGAAAAATGGTGCAGTATCTAAAGTCACCATCTCAAACCACAGGCACAAGACTCAGCCTAGCAGATGGCAGTGTGCCTTTGGTAAACACACAAACGACAGCACCAAGATGTGGCAGAGCAGCACTGAAGCTGCCTCTGGCTTTACTTGGCCTTATACATTGTGTAAAGCACACAGTTGTTCTACATGTTTGTTTGTTTGTTTGTTTGTTTGTTTGTTTGTTTTTTCTGAAATTGGAGATAATTACTCCTCTCTCAAAGAGATACTGGGAAGACTAAGGTTCAAAACTAGTTCAGAAATGTTATTCCTTTTGCCAGCCTACATCAGCAGCAGCTACTGTTAGTAGAATTCCTCTCATTTCCAAAGGATGCATAGTTTTGTTCAATATCTGAATTATTAAAGTGAATGACTATGATATTCCTGAAGTTGATCAGTCCTAACTTAGAGGCAATTATTTATTAATGCTGAATACTTTGCTAACATTTGATTATAAAGCTATAAGAGCCATCCTAGCATATTAAATGTGTTGGAGTTAAAATGTCAGGTGTGAGCCGTTGAAATGTCTCAGCAGATAAAGGTCCTTCCTGTCAAGCCTGAATTAGTTCCCCTGGATCAACATGGTGGAAGCAGAGAGTTGAGTAACACAGATTTCCTCTGATGACATAGATACTGTGGCACACATGCACAAGCAAAAAATAAATAAATGCAGTATTTTTAAGCATCAGGTATGTTTCCCTGAACGAGAAGGGCATCAATGCAAAACTAGTTCAAGAGTACACAGGACTAGAGGTGTGTAAGGCTCAATCACTATTAATTCTTGGCCATTGTTACTCATCATCCCTAGTCCTCCAACCATTTTGGCTTGCTTATTGATAAATTGGGATGGAATTCTACATTGGGAACAGTGACAGTTCAGTGATGTATAACAGCACAAACCACGGGTCTGGTCACGTGGGTCTTTAGCATACAGCCACTGACTACTGCTTCAGGGTTGCCAATGAGACTTCAGGCACCTATCTGTCTGTTTACACAGTGAATTAGAGTTACCCATGCTGCTGACTCCTTTCAGTAAGTAAACATGAACGGAAATGCCCCGTGTTTCTCAAGAATCAAGCTTAAAGAAAGGGTGTGTGCTTGTCTCTGCTCTCTTCTATCCTTTGTTGTAACCATGCCACATCATTTCAATAAGGACTTGCTGCCTCACTCTAGAGCACAGAATAATAAAGAGTGTAATGCTAAGCCAACTGCCAAGAAACAGATCCTGTTGGGGTTGTTGTTGTTGTTGTTGTTGTTGTTGTTATTTTGTTTGCTTGTTTTATATCCCCAGGATAAATTTATTGGCTAAAGTTAGTTTAAAACATCTTTTTTTTTTCCAATTTTTAAAATTAGGTATCTTCTTAATTTACATTTCAAATGCTATCCCAAAAGTCCCCCATACCCTCCCTCGCCACTCCCCTACCCACCCACTCCCACTTCTTGGCCCTGGCATTCCCCTGTACTGAGGCATATAAAGTTTGCAAGACCAAGGGTCTCTCTTCCCAATGATGGCCATCTTCTGCTACATATGCAGCTAGAGACACGAGCTCCGGGGGTACTGGTTAGTTCATATTGTTGTTCCACCTATAAGGTTGCAGACCCCTTTAGCTCCTTGGATACTTTCTCTAGCTTCTCCATTGGGGGTGTACACGGTCTATGAACACTGTGAAAACACTCTACCACTAAGCTACATCTTCATCTTTCTAAAAAGGGTTTTCACTATGAGATACTGTCTTACTAGTTTGCTCAGGCTAGCTTTTCTCATAGGTGTTAATTGACAACTTAGCAGGAGTGAAAGTCATCCAGAAGGGCCTCTGGGTGTGCCTGTAAGGGTATTACCTTTGTTATTTTAATTGCTATGGGTGGCTTGTCTACTGTGCATGGCCCCATTCCCTTGGTGTGAATATAGAATGTGTAAGTAGAGAAGCTGAGTGAGTGGTAGTGCTTACCCATCACTTTCTGCTTCCCAGTGTGGATGAATGCCATCTGACTTGCTGCTTCATATTTATGCTGCACAACTTCTCCAGAGTGATGGACGATAACCTGAACCTGAGATCTCCCCAAAATAGTAAAACTCTAGCCTTGAACTCCATAGCCTTTCCAGGCCATGAGTTTGCAGTCTTCCAGGCTCAACCTCCTCAGTAGTCTGGATCAGAGCCTGGCAAGAACAGGCTGAGCTCGCATCTGTGCTGTTTTCATTTATGGAAATTTGAGTTTGTTATTGTAGCATAAACTAAACATTTTTGATATATTCACATTGTAATTATTATTCATCATCATTGGCAGAGAACTCACGTTTTACTACTTGGTTCATGACACATGGATAGATGCTAGGTGTTTGATGAAGTAACATATTTCCTAGATGTTATAATAATAATAATAATAATAATAATAGAAATAATAATTTTAAACAGTCATGGAAGGATTTTATATGTGGTTCCCTGTATGAGTTCCTTACATAACCATAAGTTTTAGTTTTATGAAACAGGAAGTAAAGAAGTAAGTATCATTATTGGTTCCTCATAAAAGAAAATTAAGACTACAATTTGAGGTTGAATCTTGACAAATCCACATAATTATTTTTTTGATCCACATTAATTGATTTTTTTAACTTATTAGAGAGTATCTCCTCTTTGGTGTTAACAAAGGATGACCATTTGAATCTATCCATGACTTAGACCGAACATGAGGTAGAGAATATGAAGAAACATACATAGAGATTTTAGAAATGTATGTTTATTTTACTGCTTTTTCTTGCAATTGTAATAAATTAGTTGAGCTTGGTTTTAGTAATTTATTGATATCTATTTTTACTACCATTTGATTCATTTTTTAAGTGGTCTTCCTTTGACTGGGATAGTGAGTCTTGTTTTGAATCTGTAGTGGGTAAAGTGGAATTAGACACTTACACGTGAAAATGATTCAAATTGATTTTCTATTATCTGCCTCTTCTTATCCATGCTTCTGTTCGCTTAAGACGTTTTCCTTGACTAAAAGGCAGTAACTCAGCTGAAGTGACTGCAGGGATCCCTTCTGTATTACTTACCACTAGAGTTTTTAGTGGTTAAACACGAGGAGGGGTAGTTTTCATTTTCTGAACACGCTGTATGATACTCTGCTCTTCTGGCTTCTGACAGCAATGCACCGTCATCTCTTCTTAAAGGGTTTCAGAGTGCTAACGTTGAGCAGGCACAGAGAAACAGGAAGTGCCCCCTAGGATGGTCGTAGGGAAGATATGGAGAACTTCACACTTCCTTAATTCAATAATTACAGCCACACTCTGACAGGAGGATATGTATTTTCTCAACATTTGTGTGTTTGTACTTGTGGACAGATTCATGTGAATGTGTGGTTGTGCATGTATGCAACACGTATGCAAATGCCGGAGGCAAGCCTCAGGTGTCGTTCAGAAGGCCCTGTCTATCTTATATATCATTAAAAAAAAATAAAATATAATCTACGTTTCTTTCTGTCCTGTGACAAACCAAATAAGGTAGGCTCTCCAGCTAGATGGCTCCAGGGATCTGTTTGCCTCAACCTTCCAGTACTTGGATTATCAATTCATGCTCTCATGCCTGGCTTTTTAAAGATAGGTTCTAGCGAATGAACTCAGGTTATCACCTTTGCAAACAGGTGCTTTACTGACTGATCCAGAGCAGCAGTTCCTAGCAGTTCAGCATTTCCTCATTTAGTATGTAGTGGCTGACTGTTCTGGGCATTTCTCAGAAATACAAGTCTTTCACATTTAGTTGGATCCCATCTTTACAAGTTCTCACCAAGATTGTTCCCTCTCTTGTTGGCATTTTTCAGTCTTTCCCCTAAAATTGTTTCTGTTTCCAGGCTTACAAAAAGGCTTTGGATTTCTTTTCTGAAAACAAACTCAGTATTTCCTTGGCAGTGAAAGTCCTAGCAAGGGATTCCTTAACATTTGTGGCTTAAGTTGCTATGTGAAGTGGTTAATGGCATCTTCTCTGCCTCGCTTATTTTCTAGGAAACCTAATTGTATATGAATGTTTCATTATACTGTTGTGCTTATGGAACAGAGTGTAATCTCAAAGAACCTGTGTAACAGGAGAAGCGGCTGAGTGAAACATTGTTCCTGTAGTCAAAGACAATGTATGCAGTAACCATGCATGTATATCATATCTGTTTGAATGTGTCAACCACATCCATATCCCTCAAATGCAAGCTACCATGAGCATCTGAGATCCCTCTGAAAGAAGTGATGAGCCTTTGATCTTGATACCTCTCCCCTTTCGTGCTTTCCTCTCGAGGAGAGGGATGTTTTACTGTATCATAGAGGGATTTGTTTTCTGAATGGTTCTTCATCAGAAGCACAAACCAAGGAGAACACTTCAGCAAAACCTGTCGATTGTGCACTGGTTCTTTCTTTCACAGTTTTTAACCCTGACCTTTCTCATTCAAGAACCTCCTTCTTTGTAAAAAGCAGAAGAATCTAATGCCATGGAAACTCAAGGGCGTGATATCAAGCCTAAAACTTCTCAAGTGTGCAGAACAAGGGCACTCAGTCCTCTGATTTTCTATAGAGGAGTGTTCTTAGTTAACAGGTCAGGGACTGGACCTTCATCAGAGCACTAGAGAATGTCTTCAGGATAATGACAGTTCTTTCAATGTTCTTCTTGTAACCCCAATGACTTATCCTATATAGAAATCATAAGTATGGCTCCTGATCCAAAGTTCTGAATGAACAAAAACTAAGAAGATATTGGAACTTAAATATAAAAAAACTCTCTAGTTAATTTTACTGATAAGTATGTTTAGAACCCAGTGATTTAATTTAATCCTTTAATGCAATTTGAGATTTCCTTGACCATAATCTCAAAAGTGTCACCTAGTACAGTCTAAATGTGTTATGATAGAAAATGCAATACTCTTTGACTTGCTACATCCCATTTTAGGACAGATATTCCAATATCCTTTCAATAAATAGATAGTATTTATAAAGTATTATCTAATGCCCTTTAGATGTGGCAGTACTTGGGAAAGAAAGATTTTCCACATTTTTCTAGTTAGGAGAATTTTGAGTTCCTCTTGGAAGGAATCAATCAAGTTTCCTGAGGCCCAAAGATAAAAGGCAAACCATAAATCCACATTGCTAGAGTTTCATAAATAGCCAGATTTTTCCATGCCCATAAGGAAAGCTGAAAGATCTATGTGTCCTGTGGGATTAAACCATAGCTAGATCATAGGATTGAACATCCGAAGGAGATGGGTTTTGTTGGGCACACTTATTCAGAGACTAAAGTCCAGTGAGGGTCAGCTTGTGTTTGTCAGACGTCTACCTTGAACAGAGGAAGAACAGATATTTCCTTTTAAGCAAGGGTTCTACAGGAGCCCACAAAATATGTGCTTAGATTAAACTAAGCACAAGAAGAGAACTGGGGAAAAGCATGGCTTCATTGAACTTTTAAGTTGTAATAAGAGAAAATACCAATGTATCTGTTTAAGCTTGCATGGAAATGACTAGGATGCCCCTTCTGGCATCCGGTACCTCAGAGTTCCATAAAAGAGGTCATGCTGAGCTTCAGAGATACAAGAAGGAACAAAGGCAGTTAGACTTCATCACATCTGAGTATACCTCTTGAAAAACGTTATGCCTGCTATATGTTAAATTAAATTGACCTCTGTTAAATTTCTCTTTGTTGATCTTTATTGTACCTTCCGGAGTTATTAAGAATACCCTTTCCCACACAACAGCCCAATAGAAATTGAAAGATAGCTCTTATAGTCTTTAGAGTCCCCCTTCCAGGTGAACATGATTAAAATAACCTAGCTTCTCTTCCTGTTTCTTAACTCTAAAGCTTTCAGCATAGATATTACTTTACTGCCTGAAGGTAGAAGAGAATCAATTCTATTTCCTAGGATGCTGGCACAGCATCCACCACCCTCTCTCTTGTTAGTGCCCCATGCAGATATGATGGGTGAGTAAGCCATACCAAGGAGGAATTTGTGGATTTTGTAGGAGAGACTGATAAGCAGACAGCATTGGTGTAATGAAAAGAGTGGTGTAGAACATACAATTTCTCTCTCTCTCTCTCTTTTTTTTTTCCTCTAGGGATGCTATCAGAGTACCAAAGGTGGGATTTATCACCTTTGAGCTAGGAGTCAATGTAAATATATTAAAGAAATGGGGTGGTTCAAAGCAGGAAGAGACTTGGATGTGTATCTGAAGATGAGAAAATTCCTTGTCTGTGACCTAAGGCATATCAGCCAAGTGCAAGACCTTGCAACAACTAATCATCAGAGAACAAGACCTTCAAAATAAGAAGTAAAATCTGGCCCAAGGATAATAAGATTAAGTGTGACAATTTAACATTATTGGTCTGTTTTGCTAAGTCTCTTCACTTCTACTTAGGAAATCAGTGTTTCACAATCTTCGCGCATGCTTATGCGGTTCCCCTGAGGAATGTTAGTAAAATGTGTAGTCTAATTTCATAGTTATTCAACGAAGTTTCGGAACTGACTCCACGTGCATATGACCTTGCCTCATGATAGATATTACTTTTTAAATTCCAGGCCACGTGTGAAATACCAAAGCACTGCAAATATATCAGTAGAGGGGAAAATGCTCTATGTTCTGAATCCAAGGCTTGCAAAAGTATCCAATTCTCAGAAGACCAATCAACAGAGCACAGAGTTAGAAGGGTCTTCGGCAATCTCTACCCCAGCTCATCAGCACAGTAAGGAAGAAAATTTGTGCTAATTGATTGTAATTTGCCACCAAATTAGCAGCAGCAGCAGCAGAGAATATTAGAGGAATGCAGTACATAAAGAATGCTCACTGACATAGTGTAGGCTGCTGGGCTACCCATCCATCACTCCCTTATATTGTTCTTCTTTCCAATGTATGGTTTAGTTATGGGCTCCATTTTACACCTTTTGACGCTTGAGTCCCCTTCTATGAGGGAAGCAACAAATAGGAAGTATAAATATGGATCTGCTCTGTGATTCAGAAAGACTGCCTGCCGATCCTGCCCACTCAGCTCCCATTTCTGTTTGGCTAATTTATCCCACGTAGGATTCATGTGCATGTCTAGAAATATTGGAACGGATAGAAACAGACTTTCCATCCAATTTTACTGCTGACTTCAAGCAGCAGTTTGAGTGAGATGGGTGAGCAAAGCCATCCCAGAAATCTGCGTCAGTTCACATTGAGGAATCTACACAGTTCCAGACATATCAAATGTTTAACAACATGCCACTGTTTAAAATTTCATAAGGACAGCTTCCAGAAATTTAAAGCCTTCTTCTGTATCTCTACTGTCTTCGTCATTAATGATCATATCATCTTTATTATTCTGCTTGCCAACAGGAGTTCCCTGCACTTTATAGCAAATAGGAATGTGAGCCTGGCTCTACAAAACAGAGATGGATTAATGAACTAGTTCTGTTGGGCACAAGGCTGAGCATCACGTGTGCAACATCTCATATAATAAACTCTTGCTCATACCCTAGTTATGGCATACCAGAATCGCTGGCAGCTCAAAAATCCCACAGATGATTCCAGTGACCTGTGGTATTGTGAACTAGACCCAACAGCTTTTGTTTTCCCTGAAGTTTTTGAGTTATTGGATATTGAAATAATGGGTATGCTCTTTTTTTTTTCTTTTCTCTCAGGCCTGTAAAGTCAATCTTTCTCTAGATATTAGAAGAAATTTTATATGCTTTAGAGGACTGAGATCTTTAGGTCAAATTTTTTGATTGACAGTCTACTGATACTTTAGCCTGCTGAACACACTCAACCCAAAGTGAAGTCTGATGGTGTATTAAGATACAAATGCTATGCAATCTCATATCCACAGGATGTAGGGAAGATGATAAGCAAATAAAGACCATTCATAAGTGATCCAATGAAAGTTATTTTACAGTGGCTCTTCATTCCTCTCCATGTGTATGTATGTGTGTGTGTTTCGATTAAATAAATGATGTAGATTAAACCTATTTCCAAGCAATGCCTTCAGTTGGCACATAAAAATTGAAGGAAAAAGTTAGAATTAATATTTAATAACAACAACAAAAATCCTGGCTGTGGGTTCACTACCTACTTCAAGGGTTTGTGTTCCCAAATGAAACACACATACATAGCCTTTATACTTTGATATGCCTTAAACAGTGCAATAGTCACATGGTCAATCCACCTCATGCCAATAATCCTGAGTTATCACTTACTAAATTCTACCTTAGCTGCCCTGGACCCAGTTGGGGAGCCCTCTGAGCAGCACTCTCCTGGCTCCTTTACATGGTGGCTATATCTCCTGGTCCTCCACTCTTCTCAGGCATGGCCCCTCCTCTCCTCCACACTTTTCTAGCATAGGGGATCTCCATCCTCCTCCTCCTCCTCCTCCTCCTCCTCCTCTCAGTCCCAAGCCTGGGAATCCTAAAATCCCACCTCTGCCTGTGCTGTTCAGACATTGGCTGCTAGCATCTTTATTTACCAGTCAGAATCAACTGGGGTGCAGGTCCTTCAGCGTCTTACATGGGGATGTGCAGACTCTTTCATGCAAACAATTTTTGAGACCCAAATTAACATTAGGATACAAGCATCAATAGGCTAAACCCACTAGAAAATCTAAATGCAGTACCAGTATGTTACCCTGACCAACAGGAGTTAAAAAGCATGGTATGCTAAAGCTAAAGCAAGCACAGAGACTGAGTGAGGGATGCCTGCATCTAATGAAGAGTTTTCTTTATTTCTGCTGTTTTGTTGTATAGAAATGCCTCATCACAATTAAGTGGCAACATTTGACCAAAAAAAAAAATGACTTCTTTACAAAATTACTAAAGTGTGAGTAGAATTATCTCTGCTCCAAAATAGCAGGACTTAGACACCGTATATGCATGCATGCTATAGCCCAAGATACAGTTATTGACCATAAATGGTTCTCTGACAAAAAGAAAATGCGGAGTTCACTAGAAGAAGAGTTATGTAAGGAAAGATTAGCATGAAGTTTGTGTCATTATTTTCCATTTTTTTCTTGTCCACATTTGCCTACCCACTCCCCTCCTTATTGCAATCTTCTTCCTTTTTTATTATTATTCTTTAACCTTTTTTGACAGTCCAGTCATTATCCCTCTCCCTGTCTGTCCTCTGACTGTTTCTCATCCCACACCTCCTCCCCCATCTTCAGAAGGATGTCTTCACCCCATCTACCCCCACCCACCTCACCAGGCCTCCCACTCCCTGGGGCCTCAAGTGTATTGAGGGTTAGGGGTGTCTTTTCTCACTGAGGCCAGACCAGGCAGTCCTCTGCTGTATATGTGTCTAGAGCCTCACATCAGTTGGTGTATGCTGCCGGATTGGTGGCTCAGTGTCTGAGAGATCTTGGGGGCCCAGGTTAGTTGAGGCTGCTGGTCTACCAATGGGGTCACCCTCCTCCTCAGCTTCTTCTAGCTTTTCCCTAATTCAACCACTGGGGACTTCGCTTCTGTCCATTGGTTCAGTGTAAGTATCTGCCTCTGACTGCTTTAACTGTTTGTTGGGCCTTTTGGAGGGCAATCATGCTAGGCTCCTGTTTGTAAGCACACCATAGCATCAGAAATAGTGTCAGACCTTGGAGCCTCCCCTTAAACTGTATCTCAATGTGGGCCTGTCAATGGACCTTTTTGCCCTCAGGCTCTTCTCCATTTTGGTCCCTACAGTGCTTTCAGACAGAAACAATTCTGGGTGAAAATTTTTGACTGTGGCATGGCAACCCCATCCTTCCACTTGATGTCCTGTCTTTCTATTGGAGGTAGACTCTGCAAGTTCCCTCTCCCCACTGTAGGGCATTTCATCCAAAGTCCTGCCATTTGAGTCCTGAGAATCTCTCACCTCCTAGGTCTCTGGTACATTCTAGAGGGTCCACCCCCATGTCCTACATCCTGAGATTGCCTGTCTCCATTCTTTCTGCTGGCCTTCAGGGATTCAGTCCTGTTCCCCCTTCAATACCTGATCATGTTTCCCTTTTCTCCTTCATGTTCACTCTCCCTCCCTCCCTCTTCTCCTTGTGATTACTTTCTTCTCCCTCTCAAGTGGGATTGAGGCATCTTCACTTGTTAACCTTCTTGAGTTCTATGGATTGTGTCCTAGGTATTCTCTGTCTCTTTCTTTCTTTTTTTTCCTTTTTTTTTTCTAAAAATCTACTTATTAGTGAGACCATACCATGTATATCCTTTTGGGTCTGACTTACCTCACTCAGAATGGTATTTTATAGTTCCAGCCCTTTGCCTGAAAAACTCATGATGTCCTCGTTCTTAATAGTCGAGAAATATTCCTTTGTGTAAATAAACCACATTTTCTGTATCCATTTGTTTATTGTGGGACATCTGGGTTGTTCCCAGCTTCTGGCTATCACAAGCAAGGCCTCTATGAACGTAATGGAACACATGCCTCTGTGGTACGGTGGGACAAATATTGGGTATATGCCCAAGAGTGGTACAGTTGGGTCTTCAGGTAGATCTATTTCCAATTTTCTGAGGAACCTCCAGATTTGGATTCCAGAGTGGTTGTACCAATTTGCAATCCCACCAGCAATGGAGGAATATTCCTCTTTCTCCACATCCTTACCAGCATGTGCTGTCACCTGAGGTTTTTTATCTTAGCCATTCTGATTGGTGTAAGGTGGGATCTCAGGATCATTTTGATTTACATTTCCCAGATCACTAAGGACTTAAAACATTTTTTAAGTTCTTCTCAGCCATTCAAGATCCCTCTGTTGTGAATTCTCTGTTACTTCTCTACCTCACCCCTTTTTTTGATTGAGTTATTTGGTTTTGTTGGTGGTTAGATTCTTGAGTTCTTTATATATTTTGGATATTAACCATCTATCAGATATGGTGTTAGTGAAGATTTTTTTCCCCCAATATGCCGATTTGTCCTAGTGACTATGTTCTTTGCCTTACACAAGGTTTCCAGTTTCAGGAAGTCCCATTGATCAATTCTTGATTTTAGAGCCTGAGCCATTGGAGCTATGTTTAGGAACACCCCCCCCCCCATACACACCCTGCCCCATTAACTTTGAGGCTCTTTCCCCACTTTCTCTTCTATTAGATCCAGTGCATCCGGTTTTATGTTGAAGTCCTTGATCCACTTGGACTTGAGCTTTGTGCAAGGTGACAAATATGAATCTATTTTTTCCTTAATTTTTCAGTACCACTTATAAATTCTTTTTTGTTTGTTTGTTTGTTTATTTTTCAAGACAGGGTTTCTCTGTATAGCCCTGGCTGTCCTGGAACTCACTCTGTAGACCAGGCTGACCTCAAACTCAGAAATCTGCCTGCCGCTGCCTCCCAAGTGCTGGGATTAAAGGCATGCACCCCCACTGCTCGGCCACTTATAAATTCTTGATTTTTTTGAAGTATTTTTGAGATTTTCAGTGAAAGCAGAAATCAAGCATAGGAACATGCAATTCTCTATCACCATATACTATTTAGAATGTAATACTGAATATGGATTCAAGGTCATTTTTCCAGACTTGGCTCTTTTGTCACATGTCTGAGAAATGCTGCTCTCATTTTCCCCTTCAGATATGCACAGAGCAGAGATGCATACCAAAACTGCACTTTCATTTCACCCTTTATTTACAGAATTAATGCAGCTGTAGGGTGTTTGCTTTGTAAGATACTTCCTTATATATGGTGTTCTCTGCTTCTCAGTATGTGGTTTGCTGTTATGTAGAGATCCTTTCACTGATCAGCTTTGGATGTCATCAGACTTGGATGAATCAGTCACTATCCTTTCATTCTGCTGAAGAGAGAAGAATGATGCTATGATAAATAGTTTTAATTTAAACTTTTTTTTTCTTTCAGAGTATGGATTCTTCTTCTTTTTTTTTTTAAATTTTCTTTTATTAGATATTTTCTTTATATACATTTCAAATGCTATACTGAAAGTTCCCTATGCCCTCCCCCTGCCCTGCTCCCCTACCTACCCACTCCCACTTCTTGGCCCTGGTGTTCCCCTTTACTGGGGCATATAAAGTTTGCAATACCAAAGGATGTCTCTTCCCAATGATGGCCAACTAGGCCACCTTCTGATACACATGCAGCTAGAGACACGAGCTCTGGGGGTACTGGTTAGTTCATATTGTTGTTCCACCTATAGGGTTGAAGACCCCTTCAGCTCAATATTGTATTACTAGTATTTATTAAAGCAATTGAATTTTCAATTTGCATCTTTTGATATTCCCTGGCATGATGATTAGTTACTGATTCATTTGGTCAAAACTTGGGGATAGTTTTATATCTAATAAAAGAGTAAGTTTT
The DNA here is from genome assembly GCF_978045245.1 of Mus caroli. NCBI lineage: Eukaryota > Metazoa > Chordata > Mammalia > Rodentia > Muridae > Mus > Mus caroli. Next base: position 11,844,023 of record NW_028227275.1, on the reverse strand, counting down.
TTTCTTTTCTTTACTTTTCTCTTCTTTTCTTTCTATTTTACATTTTATTAGATATTTTCTTTATTTACATTTCAAAATATTTCCCCTTTCCTCATTTCCCCTCCAAAAACCTCCCTATCCTATCCCTCCTACCCCTGCTCATTAACCCACCCACTCCTGCTTCCCTGTCTTGGCATTCCCCTACTCTGAGGCGTCAAGCCTTCACAAGGCCAAGGATTATCACCAAAATGAATTGATCCATTGATGTCTCCCAAGGCCAAAAGAGTAATTTTTATCTTGTGCTTCTCAATATTTCAACATTTTTTGCTTTATTTTATTGTACTAAGAATTTTGCTATGATACTAAAGAGAAAAAAATGGGAATTGTTCTTTGCACATAATGTTAGAAAGTTGTGTCTTGTACATAATGTTAGAAAGTTACTGTTCAATTTTATCATTTCTTTGTTTGTCTCTTAGTTTCTTTTTTTCTTTCTTTCTTTCCTGAGTGCTAATGCTGAATCTCCACTGACTCGCCTAAATCATATCTTTGCAAAGCTATGGCCTTACTACTGGTAAGAAAGGTCCTCAGAGATGTGATTAAATCCAAGATTTCGAGATAGTATTGTCATGAACTTTCTAAGTGAGTTCTAAATTCAGTGTCACATGTTATCATAAGAGACACATAAGGGAGAGAGACACAGTGAGAAAAGGAATTGGCATTGAGTAGAGAGAGGGAGAAGGTTTGGAAACATTCAGTCAAAACCAAAAGTATGAATGAAGCTAAAGGAAGGGAAAGATACAAGAAGGGTCTGGTCCTGAAGGGGTTTGCAGCCCCCTAGGAGGAACAACAATATGAACTAACCAGTAACTCCAGAGCTCTCTGGGACTAAACCACCCATCACCAAAAAAGGGTCTGCTCCAATCCACTATGGCATTGCTACCCAACTGTATCAACATGATGGGACTGAAAGAGAAAAGTCTTTCTATTTTTATGCATCAAGTTTGTGTAATATTTTGGTGATAATCCTAGTTAACTAGCATCCCCCTTCTCTCTTTCTCTGTCTCTCTCCCATTCTTTCTTTCTCAGTAAAGTTACTGCCCTCAAGTAGATCTACAGGCTCATTAAGTTTTGCCTATTTTGTTTCTTGCTTATTATTAGTGTTTCTCATCTTATAGGATAGACAGCCTGCTTTATTTGTATTATCTTATCTTTGAGACCATCTTCTATTCTTTGACTATTTTCTCCAATTAATTTCTTTATAATTTTTCTTGAGAGCTTGACTGAAATGTTTGGTGCAACTGGGCTATAAACAGAATAAAGCAGGGCACTTAAAAGGTTATGGAGAGATTTTTCTCTCCAGTGACTGTCTACGGTGGGAACAGCCAAGAGCACACAGGACACAGAAGCAGAGGAACAGCTAGATAAGGGTATTCCTGCCTCCATCTGCACCCAAAAGGTGGGGCTGTTCCCCAGCCCTCTGTGCACTGGTTTTGCCAGGGGAGAGCTGGTCTCCCAGGAGTGCTGATATAGGCTAACAGACTCATAGGAGGAACAAACTCCAGCCAGAGAGAGCAAGAACATCTAACACCAGAGATTACAAGATGGTGAAAGGCAAATGCAAGAATCTTATGAACAGAAACCAAGACTACTTGGCATCATCAGAACCCAGTACTCCCACTACAGCAAGTCCTGGACACTCCAACACACTGGAAAAAGAAGATTTGGATTTAAAATCATATCTCATGATGCTGATAGAGGATTTTAAGAAGGACATAAATAACTCCCTTAAAGAAATACAGGAGAACCCAGCTAACAAGGTAGAAGCAATTAAAGAGGAAACACAAAAATCCCTTAAAGAATTACAGGAAAACACAACTAAACACGTGAAGGAATTGAACAAAACCATCCACAATCTAAAAATGGAAGTAGAAACAATAAAGAAATCACAAAGGGAGCAAACTCAGGAGATAGAAAACCTTGGAAAGAAGACAGGAACCATAGATGCAAGCATCACCAACAGAATACAAGAGATGAAAGAGAGAATCTAAGGTGCAGAAGTTCCATAGAAAACATTGACACACCTGTCAAAGAAAATACAAAATGCAAAAATATCCTTACCCAAAACGTTTAGGAAGTCCAGGACACAATGAGAAGACCAAACCTAAGGATAATAGGTATAGAATAGAGTGAAGATTTCTATCTCAATGGGCCAGTAAGTATCGTCAACAAAATTATAGAAGAAAAATTCCCTAACCTAAAGAAAGAAGCCTACAGAACTCCAAACAGTTTGGACTAGAAAAGAAATTCCTCCTGTCACATAATAATCCAAACACCAAATGCACAAAACAAAACAAAACAAACAAACAAATAAACAAAAAAGAAGAATATTAAAAGCAGTGAAGGAAAAAGGTCAAGTAACATATAAAGGAAGATTTATCAGAATTATACCAAACTTCTCACCACAGACTATGAAAGCCAGAATATCCTTGGCAAATGTCATACAGACCCTAAGAGAACACAAATGTCAGCTCAGGGTACTATACACAGCAAAACTCTCAATTTCCATAGATGGAGAAACTAAGGTATTCCATGGCAAAACCAAATTTAGACAATATCTTTCCATAAATCCAGCCCTACAAAGGATAATAAAGGGAAAACTCCAGCATAAGGAAGGAAACTACACCCTAGAAAAATAAGAGAGTAATCTTTCAACAAACCTAAAAGAAGATAGCCACATGAACATAATTCCAACTCTAATAACGAAAATAACAGGAAGCAAGAATTACTTTTCCTTAATATCTCTTGATAGCAATGGACTCAATTCCCCAATAAAAAGACATAGACTAACAGACTGGTTACATAAATAGGACCTAACTTTTGCTACATACAGGAAATCCACCTCAGTGACAAAGACAGACACTAACTCAGAGTAAAAGACTGGAAAACAATTTTCCAAGCAAGTGGTTCCAAGAATCAAGCCTGAGTAGCCATTCTAATATTGAATAAAATCGACTTTCTGCCTAAAGTTATGAAAAAAAGATAATGAGGGACACTTCATACTCATCAAAGGTAAAATCTACCAAGAAGAACTCTCAATTCTGAACATCTATGCTCCAAATGCAAGGGCATCCACATTCATAAAAGAAACTTTACTAAAGCTCAAAGCACACATTGCACCCAACACAATAATAGTAGGAGACTTCAACACCCCACTCTCATCAATGGACAGATCATGGAAACAGAAACTAAACAGAGACACAGTGAAACTAACAGAAGTTATGAAATAAATGGATTTAACAGATATCCATAGAACATTTTATCCTAAAACAAAAGAATATACCTTCTTCTCAGCAACTAATGGTACCTTCTCCAAAACTGACTATGTAATCAGTCACAAAACGGGCCTCGATAGATACAAGAAGATGGAAATAATCCCATGCACCCTATCAGACCACCACAGACTAAGGCTGGTCTTAAATAAAACGTAAAAAATAGATATCCCACATACACTTGGAAGCTGATAAACACTCTAATCAGTGATAACTTGTTCAAGGAAGAAATAAAAATAATAAATTAAAGAGTTTAGAGAAAGTTTTTGAGTTTAATAAAAATGAAGCCACAATACACCCAAAAATTTGGACACAATGAAAGCAGTCCTAAGAGGAAAACTCATAGCTCTGAATGCCCCCCAAAAGAAATTGGAGAGAGCATACACAGCAGCTTGACAACACATCTGAAAACTCTAGAACAAAATGAAGCAAATTCACCCAAGAGGAGTACACAGCAGGAAATAATCAAACTCAGGGCTGAAATCAACCAAGTGGAAACAAAAAGATCTACACAAAGAATCAACCACACCAGGAGTTTGTTCTTTGAGAAAATGAACAAAGTTGAAAAGCCCTTAGCCAGACTAACAGGAGGGCACAAAGATCGTATCCTAATTAACAAAATCTGAAATGAAAAGGGAGACATAACAACAGAACCTGAGGAAATCCAAAACATCATCAGATCCTACTACAAAGGCCTATACTCAACAAAACTGGAAAGCCTAAATGAAATGGACAATTTTTTAGACAAATACCAGGTACCAACTTTTAATAAAGATTAGATAAACAATCTAAACAGTCCCGTATCCACTAAAGAAATATAAACAGTCATTAATAGTCTCCCAACCAAAAAGAGCCCAAGAGAATTCTATCAGATCTTCAAAGAAGACCTAATAGCAATACTCCTCAAACTATTCCACAAAATAGAAACAGAAGGTACTCTACCCAATTCGTTCTATGAAGCCACATTACTCTGATACCTAAAGCACATAAAGACACAACAAAGAAAGAGAACTTCAGACCAACTTCCTTATGAACATTGATGCAAAAATACTCACTAGAACTCTCACAAACCGAATTCAAGAACATATCAAAATGATCATCCATCATGATCAAGTAGGCTTCATCCCAGGGATGCAGGGATTGTTCAATATATGGAAATCCATCGACATAAGCCACTATATAAACAAACTCAAAGAAAAAAACTTATGATCATCTCATTAGATGCTGAGAAAACATTTGACAAAATCCAATACACCTTCATGATAAAAGTCTTGGAAAGATCAACAATTTAAGGCACATATCTAAACATAGTAAAAGCAATATACAGGAAACCAGTAGCCAACATCAAACTAAGTGGAGAGAAAGTTGAAGCAATCCCTCTAAATCAGGGTCTAGACAAGGCTGCCCACTCTCTCCCTACCTATTCAATACAGTACTTGAAGTCCTAGCCAGAGCAATTAGACAACAAAAGGAGATCAAAGGATACAAATTAGAAAGGAAGAAGTCAAAATATCACTATTTGCAGATGAAATGATAGTATACTTAAGAGACCCCAAAAATTCTACCAGAGAACATGTAAACCTGATAAATAACTTCAGCAAAGTAGCTGGATATAAAATTAACTAAAACAAATCAGTGGCCTTCCTCTACACAAAGGATAAACAGGCTGAGAAAGAAATTAGGGATTCAACAACACTCACGAGTGTCACAAATATAAAATACCTTGGTGTGACTCTAACTAAGGAAGTGAAAGATCTGTATGATAAGAACTTCAAGTCTCTGAAGAAAGAAATTGAAGAAGATCTCAGAAGATGAAAGTTCCCGATGCTCATGGATTGGCAGGATTAATATAGTAAAAATAGCTATCTTGCTAAAAGCAATCTACAGATTCAATGCAATCCCCATCAAAATTCCAACTCATTTCTTCACTGAGTTAGAAAGGGCAGTTTTCAAATTCATCTGGAGTAACAGAAACCCTAGGATAGCAAAAACTATTCTCAACAACAGCAACAACAACAAAGACCCTCTGGTGGAATCACCATGCCTGACTTCAAACTATACTACAAAGCAATAGTGATAAAAAATTGTATGTTATTGCTACAAAGACCAGCAGGTTGATCAATGGAATAAAACTGAAGACCCAAAAAAATAAACCCACACTCAAATGGTCACTTGATATTTGGCAAAGGAGTTAAAACCATCCAGTGGAAAAAGACAGCATTTTCGACATTTGATGCTGGTTCAACTGGTGGTCAACATGTAGAAGAATGCAAATTGATCCATTCTTATCTCTCTGTACAAAGCTCAAGTTCAAGTGTATCAAGGACCTCCACATGAAACCAGATATACTGAAACTAAAAAAAGAACGTGGTGAAAAGCCTTGAGCACATGGGTACAGGGGAAAATTTCCTGAACAGAACACCAATTGCCTATGCTCTAAGATCAAGAATTTAAAAATGGGACCTCATAAAACTGCAAAGCTTCTGTAAGGCAAAGGACACTGTCAATAGGACACACAGGCAATCAACAGACTGGGAAACAATCTTTACCAACCCTACATCTGATAGAGGGCTAATGTCCAATATATACATAGAACTCAAGAAGTTAGACTCCAGAGAAACAAATAACCCTATTAAAAATGGGGTACAGAACTAAACAAAAAAATTCTCAACTGAGAAATACTGAATGGCTGAGAAGCAGCTAAAGAAATGTTCAACATCCTTAGTCATCAGGGAATTGCAAATCAAAACAACTCTGAGATTCCACCTTATACCATTCAGAAAGGCTTAGACCAAAAACTCAGGTGACAGTGGATGCTTGCAAGATTGTAGAGGAAGAGGAACACTCCTCCATTGCTGGTGGAATTTCAAGCTGGTACAACCATTCAGTTGTAATCAGTTTGGCGATTCTGCAGAAAATTGGACATAGTACTAAATAGATACTAAATAGATAGAGGACCCAGCAATACCACTCCTGGGCATATAACCAGAAGATGATGCTCCAACATGTAATAAGGACACATGCTCCACTATATTCATAGCAGCCTTATTTATAATAGCCAGAAGCTTTAAAGAACCCAGATGTCCCTCAACAGTGAAAGGGATACAGAAAATGTGGGACATTTACACAATGGAATACTACTCGGCTATTAAAAACAGTGAATATATGAAACTCTTAGGCAAATGGATCTAGAGGATATCTTCCTGAAAGAGGTAATCCAATGACAAAAGAACACACATGGTATGCACTCACTGATAAGTGGATATTAGCCCAGAAGCTCAGAATACACAAGATACAATTCACAAACCACATGAAACTCAAGAAGAAGGAAGACCAAAATCTGGCTACTTCGATCCTCCTTAGGGGGGGGGGGGACAAAATATCCGTGGAAGGAGTTACAGAGACAAAGTGTGAAGTAGAGACTGAAGGAATCACCATCCAGAGACTGCCCCACCCATCCCATACACAATCCATCCCATACACAATCCATCCCATACACAATCCATCCCATACACAATCAGGAAACCCAGACTCTATTGTGGATGCCAACAAATGCTTGCTAACAGGAGTCTTATGTAGCTGTCTCCTGAAAGACTTTGTCAGTGCTTGACAAATACAGAAGTGGATGCTTACAGCCATCCATTGGACTAAGCACAGAATCTCCAATGAAGGAGCTAGAGAAAGGATCCAAGGAGCTGAATTTTTTTCCAGCCCCATAGGAGGAACCACAATATGAACTGACCAGTATCCCCAGAGCTCCCAGGTACTAAACCTCCAACCAAACAGTACACATGGTGGGACTCATGGCTATAGGTGCATATGTAGCAGAGGATAGTCTAGTTGGTCATCAATGGGAGGAGAGGCCCTTGGTCCTGCTCCAGTATAGGGAACTGCCAGGACCAGGATTTGGGAGTGGGTAGGTTGATGAGCAGGGAGAGGGCAGAGAGCATAGGGTGTTTTCAGAGGGGAAGTCATGAAAGTGGATAACATTTGGAATGTAAATAAAGAAAATATCTATTTAAAAAACGGGTTTTGGAGAGATAGAACACTGCTCCTCATGTATGCTAGGAAAGAGCCATGCTTCTCATGAGTATCCCCATCTCGTTGGAGAACCGTGAACTCTGTGTATAGTTTTCGAGGATCCACCAGTTTATCTTCTGTAAGGCAGCAGGTGCACTGGGCTCAGTGTTCTGTCAGTTAAATCAGAGAGACAGAGGTTACTCTGGTCTATATAGAGACCGATAGGACAACTCTGATTGTCAGAAATCCACTGCATCATGCCCTCCAGTGTCTCATTTCCAAATTCTTCTCAGTTATTATTCTCCAAGTATTCCTAGCTGGCACATGAAGTAGTTGTGTTTCATTAATCAAAGTGAACCAAGCTACCAGTAATAATTCAGTAGGTGATTTTATAAAATGTCACAGACTCCTTTTGCTTTAGCACACTCTTAAATATACTTTAAGTATTTCTAAATGGTGTTGTATCTGGGACCTTTCTGTATACAAACATGATTAAGCTCCAGTTGTGTTGGCATTTTCCACCTCATGTTCTAACATTTCATCTTTCTCCTTTGTGCTAGATAAGTTTGCACTCTTCCATCTCCTTTTCATCCACGTAGATCTCTTTACCTTTCCTAATTGTTGTTGCCTGCTCATTCATTCTGTCAACTGTGTAGAGTTTCATGCCTTTACTTAAAATTTACCTGTCGTTTATGTTGTCCATTCATATATACTAAGATAAAAATATGTGAACTAAGCTTGCTATCTAATGTATGCCTGTTCTGTTATTAGAGCAGGGTGAGAAATGCACCACCACTCTAGGATGTGCACTCTCTTCCCTAAAACCTGCCAATACGCTGCACTACATCACAAAGAATCATCTAAAGAGATGATTTTAGAATCTTGAAAAGGAAGACAAACATGGATCAACCAGATACAATGGTAGAAGATGGAAGCTGAAGGAGACTGATTGTATATGTATGTGTATCTGATGTATATGTATAGGTGTATATGTACATGTATGATGTGTATGTATATGATATATAATGTGTTGACAAAGAGTCTCAAGTATTCTTAACTGTGAACTCCTGATCCTCCTCCTTCCATGCCTTATGTGCCAGAATTACTGATGGGTGCTAGTAATCCTAGTGAGAAACTGAAAGATACTGCAGCGAGCTATGCACTTTGAGTAAAGGGTCACAAAAGTCACGTGTTCCTAGACCATAGAAATGGCAAGGAAACAGTTTATGGAAGGAATGCTGTTTGCTGACACCTTGATTTTTAGCATGGAAGACGCATTTTAAGCATATAATCTCTATAAGTACGATTTATGTGATTTAATATACTTTTTTTGTCATGGCATTTGTGAATTTTTTTATAGCTGAAATGAGAAAGCAGTACAATAATCTTCAGTTAATAAAGGTGTATGGAAGAAATAGGTAGCAACATGATTTCTGCATTTTGTTCGAATTTATGACAAGGTAGTAACACAGTAGAGGGAGGGAAAAATACCACGAAGGGCCTTGAAAAAAGTCACATGGGTGTCTACTAGTGTAGAAGATTTCTAAAATACATACCTATATTAAAAATATTTTTAGTAGAGCTAATCTCCACTAAAATAATTATGCTTCTATCAAACATTAGAGGCTGGTTAACAAATTAAATAAAAAATAAAACAAAACAAAACAAACAAACAAAAAACACTGTAGGAGGCGGGTGATATGAGTGGGCAGTTGAGAGCACTTAACTGGTCTTGCAGAAGACCCAATCATGAAATATTCTTGCTGCGACTTCCTAGCTGTAATTTTGCTACTATTGTGAATAACAATATAATAAATATAATAAGTATCTTATAGGCAGGTTACTGATATGTGACCTCTGTGAAAGGGTCATTTTAGTCCTAATAGGGGTTGCAATGTATAGGTTGAAAACAACTGCTTTTAGGTCCACCCTGCTCTCTAACAGATTTCTCACCTTAGATGAGAATTGTAGTGACAGCAATGAATAACTTAACAGAGCCCATGCAGCTAATAAAAATATATTTGAATCCTGGAAGTTAAAATTTAGGCTCTATAGAAAAAGACATTTTAAAATATAGAAGATAGATATAAATGAGAAAGCTTCTATAAATATTGCATAGCATTTTAAGTTAAATTTTTAAAGTTAAAGTTAAGACTAATCTTGTATGCTTCTTTAAAGCCACACAGTACCAGTTGTTCTACTTAAATTTGGACATGGATGAATCTATAAATTCTTTGATTCTACATGTTCTGTACTCCTAGACTAATAGCTGGGTGTTCTTCTGGTATACATAAGTTTGAGACAGTATTAATAATAATTTGAGACATTCCAAACTAGATTCATTGAATTTCTTTTGTTACAAGAATTGTATTGTATATTAAGATGTAGGAGCTCAGAAATTCTACACTTTCAGATTAATTCTTTTCTGTATGACTAAACTTCAAAAGTTTTAATTCACCAGCAGAGATTTCTCCACTAAGTATCTTGAAAACAAGGATTTGTTGCTTTCTCATTGTTGTACCTGGGTTCTCACACCGAATGTCCCCAATGAACACCACTCTAAAAGTAAAGGAAGCCCAAATCTCTGATTCATCTTGGCCCACAAAAGTGACATCCACAATTCCAAAAAGCATATTAAATCACACTTACACAGTTTACCAAGAATTCAAGCAAACTAGTAGGCAATCTATATATTAAAAAATGTATTTCTGTGTACTTTGTTGCTGTTTCTCATTAAAATCCTGGGTAAGGGTTATATCACTAAAGTGGGCTTGAAATGTGTGTGTGTGTGTGTGTGTTTGTGTGTGTTTCCATGTGTGTGTGATTTCATGTGTGCGTGTGGATCTGTATGTGTGTTTCCATGTGTCCGTGTGTACGTCATGGTTGTTGCTTCAACATCTGAGCTCTTAACTACTTCTCTGGCTCGATGTATGCCTGCTTCCATGCTCTCTAGCATTATGGTCATGGGCAAAACAAGTTCCTGGAAATGGTAATCAATAAATTCTTTCTAGGTTGGCTTGGTAAGAGTGTATCTTCACAGCAATAGAAGCATAACTAAGACAATGAGAAAAAACAAAACCATACACTGCATAGCCTATTTTGAAAATTCCTTATCAAGTACATTAGCCCAATACTTTTAACTCTAGCCTTATTCAAGTTTTTGAGACAAGGTCAGAATGCAACCTGGTTCATTATTAGAATGTAAACCTGAGTAGCCTCTAGCACAGTTCACAATTAGAACTTTGCTACCCTTTGAAACTTCATGAACCAAGCCTCCACTGTCCACATTTCTTATAGCCTGATGGGTTTCCAATTGCCAAAATGAAAGATCTGTTATGCTATGCTCAAAAAATTTAAGGGATTTTCTAGTTCCAAGTTTTAAACTCTTCCTCATTCCTACCACAAACAACTTCCAGAATCCTAAAGACTAAGCGGTAGATTTTATCAAAGCAACAGTCCACTTCTCAGTATGAATTTCCTACACTCATTATTTTTATTACTGTGATAAAATACTGCCAGGAGCCATCTATGAGAAGCTAAATCTACAATGTGATGTGCCTGCGATGGTTCCACCATGGCCTGTAAAGCTATGATGAATTTTCTCTTCTAGGCAAGGCCAAAGAAATTACATTTGAGGAAAGATCCTTGCTATTTGTACTGGCTAGTTTTGTGTCAACTTGACACAGCTGGAGTTATCACAGAGAAAGGAGCTTAAGTTGAAGAAATGCCTCCATGAGATCCAACTGTAAGGCATTTTCTCAATTAGTGATCAAGGGGGAAAGGCCCCTTGTGGGTGGGACCATCTCTGGGCTGGTAGTCTTGGGCTCTATAAGAGAGCAGGCTGAGCAAGCCAGGGGAAGCAAGCCAGAAAAGAACATCCCTCCATGGACTCTGCATCAGCTCCTGCCTTCTTACCTGCTTGAGTTCCAGTCCTGACTTCCTTGGTGATGAACAACAGTATGGAAGTGTAAGCCAAATAAACCCTTTCCTCCCCAACTGCTTCTTGGTCATGATGTTTGTGCAGGAATAGAAACCCTGACTAAGACACTATTAATGTTTTTTCTGGTATTATTAAATATTTATAACAATCATTAGGTGTTATCCCACCCTTTTGAACAGATTTCTGCAGAACAACAAAGATGCACTGTATTGTAGTGGTGCTGTATAGATAGATGATTTCTTAATTCTTAGTGATGATCTGTAAGAATGTCTCAAATTATACTTGTATTTATTAAACCTTTCATAATAAGGACTGATACTAAGTCCTCTCTGATATCAACATTGAAAATAGTACTTTGGCAGTCTTCAAGAGTTACTAATTAATTGCTTCAGAAATAGAAAACAGACATTCACAACTTAGAGCACATTCCAAGTGCTGTAAAATGATTAACCAAAGGTAATAAAGGGGACACTAAGTATTTATTGTAGGAGAAAGAACAGAAGATATAATTTTGACTGGGTTTATCTATACAAAACTTCAATGAAAACTTAGTTACAGTCTTTAACTCTCTATAACCTGTACAGCTAGTGACAGATAATGAATGTCTAGTTTTAATAAACACGTATGTAAACATCTCTGATTTAAACTTCTTTATTTACATTTCAAATGTTATCCCCTTTCCTCCTTTGCCCTCCCAAAACTTCCATCTCATCCCCCCTCCCCCTGCTCACCAACTCCTGCTTCCCTGGCCTGGAATTCCCCTACACTGGGGCATCAAGCCTTCACAGGACCAAGGGCCTCTCATCCCATTGATGTCCAACAAGACCATCCTCTGCTACATATGCACCTGGAGCCATGGGTCCCTCCATGTGTACTCTCTGTTTGGTAAGTTTAGTCCCTGGGAACTCTGGGGGGGTTCTAGTTGGTTCATATTGTTCCTCCTATGGAGATCATCAATCTTTAAAGATAACTTCTATGTCCTACATTGTGTCTTGTTTCAACCCATTCTAGACTGGGCAGGTTCCCTGCAAAATATCTTCAGAGACAATTTAAGAAGAGAATATTTATTCTGGCTTACAAGTTGAGATAATATAGCCAATACTAGTAACAAGGTAAAAAGACAGATGGTCATATTGGATCCATAATCAAGGAACAGGAAATATACTGCATGTCAGACTGAGATATAAACCTTAAAGTCCATCACCTGTAACCCACTTCTTTACACTTCAGAGTAAAGTATCACCTCTGACATGTTCTATAACATTTCCAAACAGTACCACAAGCTGGTGAGCAAGTGTTCAAATGCATACAACTGCAGAAGGGCATTTCATATTTTTTATCGTATATATTTAAAACATTAAAAAATTTAAATACATTTTCATCATATTATTCCTTTCTCCCAAGCTTATCCAGATTTTCCCCTCCCTTCTCACCCTGCTTTAAGTTCTCTATCAATCAATCAATAAACAAACAAACAAACAAACAAACCCACAATTGCTGTAGCATATTTCCCAGGCAGAACAGAACAGATTGTAGGTAAAAGGTTTTATGACTGAAATTTGTGCCCATATTTATTTTTTGGTTGCCTGAAGAGTATATCCCCACACTAAATAAACTAGAATGTAGAGGTGAAGTCTCTATAGAGGTACCAGCTTGAATTCTTTGCATTCAATCAGTTGTGTGTGGGTTGTCCTCAGCAATGGGGTCCCATGGTCAGTTTGCAAAGAATAATGCTTTTTCTTAGCCACTAGTTTTTAGCTTACTGTCTTAGTGGGACCCTTGACTATGAGTGAGAATGAGTGTTTCTCTGAATTTTGCACCTGCTTTTAGGGCTTTGTTCCTCCTGTTGGGCTGCCATGTCCAACACTGCTATGATAGTTTTTGTTTCATCTCATTATATTTACTTTGTCAGGTTTGGTTGTTATTGTATAGAAGCCTGTTCTATTCTAATGAGGGAGAGAAAGAGAGTGAATCTGGAGGAGAGAAACTAGAAGAAGTAAAAGGAAAGGAAACTATAATCGGGATATATAGTACTAGAAAAGAATCTATTTTCAGTAAAGGCGGGGTGGGGGTGGGGCTCTCAAAACCTAGGATTAAAGTAAAAACAACAAAACATTATCACCCCAAACACAAACAAAACGCAATCAAACTGTAACCAAATAAAACTATATACAGAACACAAAACAATACAAAACCCTGTTGTAGCCATCAATTTTTTGGTTAAGTACTTTTGAGTGTAAGATCTGACCTGGAGAGGTTGATTTACTCAGTACCATTACAGAGTTCCTTCTCCCAGCTCCATTGTAGCCTTTACCCTAGTGGCTAGGCTTACATTTATTTGTTCATTTAAAAAATATATATAACAAAACAAAATATAATAATATAAATAAAAAACCATCACATTTAAATTGAATAAGATAGACTAACAGAAAGAAAAGAGTCCAAGAGAGGGCACAAGAGTCCTAGGCCCACTTGTTCACACTCAAAACTCCCATAAGAACAGTGCACTGGAAGCCATAACATAAGTCCAGAGGTTCTAGTGCAGATCTCTGTAGGCTCTGAGGATATTGCTTCCATCTCTGTAAGTTCACATGAGCTTTCCTCATGTTGAGTTAGAAAATGAGTTTTGATAATGTTGACTTCGACAGCATTGTTTTTGTTGTTATTGTTATTGTTGTTTTTGTAATTTAGGGTGTGTGTGTGTGTCCCTCTTGCTTTTATATTCTTTCCCCTTCCTCTTCCACAGGATTCCTTGATCTCAAGAAGAGAGATTTGATGAAATGTTCCTTAAATGAACACATTTAGGGCTGAGTGTTCCAAGCTCTGAGATGCAGGGATTGTTGAGATTTTTATTCCAGGATCACTTCTTGCCACTGGTATACCTTTCCTGCCACTATTACATAGCCTAATGACTCCTAGGCATTAGCACATATTATTTGGGCAGATTTTCTGCAGATCAATGAGGATGTACTATATAGTAATTCTGTGTGGACAAATTGATAATATCATAATTCCTGATAATAATTTTTTAGAATTCCCCTTTTATACAAGAAATTTCCAGCTCTCTGAAAAGCTGTAAATAGGGTTCTGGAAGCCTTCATGTGTCATGGGCAAATTGTACTCGGATAAGAAAGCAGGCTTGGAGCAGACTTGGGACCAAGTAAAACATTCATTATAGTTCAGGTCCAAGGCTGAAGCCACAGAGGTATATTAAGATAAAGCCAGGTCATGGGAAGCTGTTTTTTTGAACTTATAATGAGTTTATAAAACCAAACACTGCTTTGAACTTAATATCAACATCCTTCTGTAACTCCCCCTTTGTATAACATTTTATCTATGAGATAATTTTCTAGAGAAATTTTATCTAAGAAGGTATAAGAGTACAAGAGAGAAAGCATAAAATGTGATATTTGGGGGCTCAGTGCCATCCCCCAAATGTATATATGTATATGTCTGTATATCTATATGTATGTACATTCGTTCTTATATAGGTATATGTATATTTAAGTATCCATGAACACTTGTGGAGTTGATGAGACAAGTGGTTGCCCCCCTCAGGTGTGTGTGAATATGAGTTTATATGAGTCTGTGTGAGTTGCCTGTGTAAACATTTCCTTTCTGTGTGTTTGACCTATTATTCCCTTTTCACTGACTCCCAGATAGTTAAACAACTCTGAGCCTCTCTTAGGATCGGGATCATCAAAGGGTCTTGGAGAAAAGAACAAAGAGCCAGAGGAAAGAACAAAAAGCCAGAGGAAAATACAAAGAGCCAGACTAATAATCTTCTTTACTTAATTAGACTGCTGCTGAGTAGCAGAGGTTAATTGCCAGAAGCCAGTGGCTTTTGGTCTTAGAATAGCAAAGAGTTAAAAAAAATGGTAAATACTACTGAAAGTAAGCAACTTTTGCTCTCCAAAAGCAAGTTTTTCCCCTGAAAAACCCAGACACTACCCATCAGTCACTGCTTTCCAGAAAAAACTGGTGCTGAGTTCATTCCAGGCAAAGTTAAAGGCAGGTCCTTTACAAGAGCAACAAGTGTTCTCAACTGCGGAGTCATGTCTCTACCCACAACTAGTGTCTTAATCTCTCTCCTAAAGAGCACAGGGATTTGATGTATCATATGCCCAGCAGAATTCCCAGTACCCAGCCAGAATTCCCAAGTCATGTTGTATTCCCTATCTTAAATAACTTTAGGCTTTTCCACCATTCTCATAAGTTCCCTGTACAAAATACTCTTACTGCTGAATATGAAATTAAAGGGTTTGGATTCTATGCCTTTTTGGTTGGGCGTCATCTGCAAATATATTTGTTTTTCCTTGTTGCCCCTTAGTTCCCAACAATGATGATTCTGAGACTAATTAGTTATTGTAAAATACCTTGGCAATAAGCTTTGGCTCATCCCTTGACTAGCTCTTAACTTACTTAACCATTATTTAACCATTTAAACTATTCTATGTTCTACCACTTGGTTAATTTTCTCTCCTTTAATTCCAGCAGCTTCTTCCTACTCATCTCAGTGTCTCTCTGCTAGTTTACATCTGTATTCTTGGTCTGTCTCCACTTTTGTCTCTCTCAACTCTTCCCATATCTTTAGTTTACCTCTTACTATTTCCCAGAATCCCCTCTCTTCCTGTCAGTGTCCCACCTCCTATTCCCTGTCTCAGCTCATTGGCCATTGACACTTTTATTGACAGGTGATATTTATAAGAGATTCTCTCTACAGAAGAATCTACTCTTTCCTTTTGCAACTGATAGGCTAACTTGGCAAATATATATATATATGTGTGTGTGTGTGTGTGTGTATGTGTGTGTGTGTGTGTGTGTGTGTGTGTGTGTGTTATTAAACCAGGAAATAGAGAAAAATAAAGAAACCAAAAAAAAAAAATCAAAAGAGAATAGGAAAGTATGCTTGCTCTGCTTTTTCTGTCCATAATAAATCCATGCTTGCTCTTTCAAACACATTAAATAGAGAAATTGCACTGGAAACTAAATGAAGTTACTATTTCCCTATGCCTTTACAGGTAGGAATGCAAATCTCAAATTTGGTGGCAATACGGGAGTACATGTGTTTATAAAACTTTATCACATCCTTGTAATCCCACCTACGGGAGAATAAAGGAAATAAGCAGTCTACCAATTCTAGAAGCAGTCCTCAGCAAATATGGTATTGTACACGACCTACTCATCCTACAATTTTGAGAAATAAAGTAATGAATGTGGATGCCCCTACAATCTCTACTGCTGGCAGGGATAATAAACCAGGTTAGACACAACTTAATTAGCTTGGCTGGTTCAAACTTCTAGAGTCTGGTTGTAAGTCTAGTTTTACATATTTAAACACACTGCAATTTTGGGGGAAAAGAAGGTTTCCTTATAATTATTACAATAAAGATTACGACATGACTACACTGAAACTCTTTTTGTAAAGTACCTGTGACTTCTTCATCAAAAATCTGTTGTATTGACAGGGAAACAATGCTCAGAATAAGAGTTTGGGAAGGAAAGGCTTGTAAAAAAAAAAAAACAAAAAACAAAAGTATACTCTTCCACAAAGTACATGGGACCTCTTTCATAAGGGTGGGTTTTACTGACAGAGAAACTAAGATCAAGATAACGGAATTTGGTGAAGCCTGTCACTACAAAATATCAAAAGAACACCAGACTGTTGAACATCATCTATTTTGAGCCTTCTGGGCTGCACAGGTGCAAAATCTCTCCAATTAAGGAGAAAAGACTGAATATTTAACAATTCTGGTTTCACTATTTCTTTCTCTCTTCTTTTCATTAGATATTTTCTCAATTCACACTTCAAATGTTATCCCCTTTCCTATGTTCCCCTCTGAAAATCCCCTATCCCTTCCCAACTTACCCTGGTCCCCAAACCACCCACTCCTGCTTCCTGGCCCTGGAATTCCCTTATACTGAGGCATAGAACCTTCACAGAATGACCGACTAGGCCATCCTCTGCTACATATGCAGCTAGAGCCATGGGTCCCACCATGTGTTTTTGGTTTTTTTTGTTTGTTTGTTTGTTTTCTATTTCTTTTCTTTTCTTTTCTTTTCTTTTTTTTTTTTTTTTTTTTTTTTTTTTTTTTTTTTTTGGTGGTTTAGTTCCAAGGAGCTCTGGGGTACTGGTTAGTCCATATTGATGTTCCTTCTATGGGGCTGCAAACCCCTTCAGCTCCTTGAGTCCTTTCTCGCTCCTTCACTGGGGACCCTGTGCTTCGTCCAATGGATGATTGCGAGCATCCACTTCTGTATTTGTCAGGTACTGGCAGAGCCTCACAGGAGACAGCTTTATCAGGCTCCTTTCAGCTAGCTCTTGTTGGCATCCACAATAGTGTCTGGGTTTGGTGGTTGTTTACGGGATGGATCCCCCAGGTGGGTCAGTTTTTGGATGGTCATTCCTTCAGTTTCTGCTTCACATTTTGTCTCTGAAACTCCTTGCATGGGTATTTTGTTACCCCTTCTACGAAGGATCAAAGTATGCACACTTTGGTCTTCCTTCTTCTTGAGATTCATGTGGTTTTCCAATTGTATCTTGGGTATTCTGAGCTTGAGCAGAAGGACCTTGTGTCCTTCCACACACGATGATACCAAGCCACAGAGCTTATGCTTTGTTAAAGCAAAACAAATAGATAGAATACAAGCTCTTTCTTGACATCTTTGCTACATTTATTATTAAACACATGTTTTGCCTCATGAATTAACAGTTTCCTGGATGTGTCCTTCTTCCAAGAGATGAGCATCGTCAGAAGAAGATGGTAGAACTGATAACATTGGATAGTCCCATCTGAAAGACAGGAGTTCTAAGAGCCAGTTGTGCTTGGCATTTTGCACTTTATTTTCCCATCAGGGATTGCATGGGAGAAGAGATTTTTTTCAGTTTTTACTGTGAAAAAAAGGAACTTTCTCCTCTATGAGAAAAGTCTTTCATTTTTCTTATAGCCATGAAAGAGCAAATGATTATTTCCTATTATACTCAGCCATTCACCCTAGAGAGGGAAGAAAACAAACCGATCTGTAGCAACAGCATCACATCAGGTTTATCACAAGGAGTGGATATCACATGTATTTTTAAAAGCCCCTTTGCTTTGTCTCTGTCTCACAATGCTGAGAGCAGTGTATCTGTTTATTCTCCTTAGCCATTTTGCTTCAAGGAATTTGAAACCACCCCATAAATTTCACTCGGACTGGAGTAAGTCCTTCAAGCATCCTCTTTGTTTCCTGCACATGCTTTCTGAGTGAAGCTTGTAATAAGCCTGGGGATGTTACAAATAATTCAAGTTGATATGGACCTTTTCCTTTCTTTGCTGTAGTGTATGCATGTATGTTCATGTGTATATATCTTCATCCCCACAAGAGGTAGAATGATGCTACTAAATGTCTCCATGCTTAATGGTGCACTTACTTGTCACTTGTCTAAGGCATTTCTTCAAACTCTCACGATTATTGTTTCAGAAGTAGGTAATCTTCCTTAGAAGAAAAGGAAGAGAGAAAAAAAGGCAAATCAAATCAAACACAAACCTCTGGGTTCTTATATAACATTATACTTTATGTCCCCACGTTGGTCAGAGCACACCTTGGATATATAAAAATGTGTCATTCTTGGAAATGTTTCATTTACTGAAATGCTGTTTGAGAGCAACTTTATTAAAGATGCAAGACACTGGAACAATGCCGCTTTATTGTGTGTCAGTGCTTTCAAATAAAATCCTTTCTCCAAACACTTTGGAGAATTAAATAATACAAGACAGGAGAGCGGATTCTGTATAAATTATACAATACTATGGCATAAAGAATAATTTAAAGAATCACTTAGAAACCCAATAGCTAAGTCTCAGGGAAACTGAAAGAAATAAGAGAGATTTTTCAGACTTTCCTCTGTCTGCTAGTTATGCAGAGTGCTTGAAGTGGTGAAGAAAAATTAGATTCACGGTAGGACATGGTGTCCGAATTTATTATTTAGAAAGGAAACCTTTCAGCATGTTTTGTCGAAGGGAAACAGTTGTTCTTGGTGATTTGACTTTGTGAAGAATCGGAGTAATAATAATAAATGTTGGTTATCTATTATAATATAAATTATTTGGAAGCCCTAGATGTCAACTTTATTATGCACATATAAAAGTGAAACTCACTAAGGTAAAGTTACCTAAGACATAATCAAATAGCTGCCAAACAGTAACCAAAGAGCAAATTATTTTTTTTCTTAGATATTTTCCTTATTTACATTTCAAATGTTATCCCCTTTCCTGGTTACACCTCCAAAAACACCCTAATTCCCCCCCCCCCCTGCTCACAAACTCACCCACTCTCACTTCCTGGCATTCCTCTACACTGGGTTATAGAGTCTTCACAGAACCAAGGCCTCTCCTCCCACTGATGACCGACTAGGCCACCCTCTGCTACATATGCATCTGGAGCCATGAGTCCCATCATGTGTACTCTTTGGTTGGTGGTTTAGTCCCTGGAATTTGTGGGGGTACTGATCAGTTCATACTGTTGTTCTTCCTATAGGCTGCAAAAACCTTCAGCTCCTTGGATACTTTCTCTAGCTCCTTCATTTGGGACACTATACCCAGTCCAATGGTACACTGTGAGCATCCACCTCTGTGTTTGTCAGGCACTGGTGGAGCCTCTCAGGAGACAGCTATAACAGGCTTCTGTCTGCCAGCACATGTTGGCATCCACAATAGTGTCTAGGTTTGATGATTGTATATGGGATGGATTCCCAGGTAGAGCAGTCTCTGGATGGTCATTCCTTCCATCTCTGCTCCACACTTTCTCTCTGTAACTCCTTCCGTGGGTATTTTGTTCCCCCTTCTAAGAAGGGTTGAAAGTATCCACACTTTGTTCTTCCTTCTTCTTGAGTTTCATGTGGTTTGTGAATTGTATCTTGGGTATAAGTTTAACTGAATCCAAGTCCTATCAAATCCTATCACTCAAGTGTGCTTAGCAGGAACCAGAATTAATGAGCCACATTTCCACTGAGTATATTCCTACAGATACTGTGGCATAAAAAATGCTAAGCAGTCAAAGGCTCTTGATCTTCATTCTAAGATAATTAACTCATAAAAACAAAAGTATCTAGAGTGTCATGACCACCCAGCAGAGAATCTATAAACAATTTTCATTGTCCTAAAGTGCATCCTATTTCTACACTCTTACATTAACCTTTGCTGAGAATTGGGCAACATAAAATTCATCAGGTACACTGAAGGAGCGACATCTTTCATCTCAGGACATAGCCTGAACACAAATCAGTTGTATGGTAAGGGCTACATTCATTTTCTTCTTTCTTTCTTTCTTTCTTGCAAGAGCTGCTGTTATTTCTGGTGGAGATTATTCTCAATCTAAAGAAAATGGACTCATCTCAATCCATCAATTCATAATTTCTCAGCCCCAGCAATTCTCTCTGGTTTTGAGGAATATCCACATTTCACCATCTTGATCCGTAAGAATAAAGTTCACTTACTAGCCCCAGCCCTCATCTCTTTTTCCTCCATTCCTTCTATTTTCTTAGAGGAGTTGGGCAACCAGGAAGTGAAATAGACTTTGATCAACTATAATGGTTCAAATAAAAGAACATATACTCAGGACTAAAGTGTGGAAAAAGATTCTGACTTCAACAATATCACTGATCCCTTAATCTCCAAATGTTTGACTCGTGAAAAATATAAAATTTCTTCCAATTTCATTAGGGTGGATTGTTTGATTATTTAAGACAAATGGGATGGCTTTTGTTTGTGTACTTTTCCTTCAACATTAGCAGAAGTATATTCCAGGTAGATTGATATGTAATGGAAGTATGGACCTGAGTTTATATAGCTTGTTACTCCATTTTCACATTATTACAGTAAAATAACTGACAAAACCAACTTAAGGTAGAAAGATTTATTTAGGCTTACAGTTTCACATTGCTCAGTCCATCTTAATGGAGAAGATGTCATAGAGGGTCTCTGTTCTGTTGGCTAGAGTGGAAAGCAGCATGCTCTTATACTGTAGGGGGCCAGAGCACATACAACTTGAAGGACTGTCCTTAGTAATCCATTTTTAGGCACCATGAACAACTTCTTTTTTTTTTTTTTTTTTTTTTTTTTTTTTTTTTTGGTTTTTCGAGACAGGGTTTCTCTGTATAGCCCTGGCTGTCCTGGAACTCACTTTGTAGACCAGGCTGGCCTCGAACTCAGAAATCCGCCTGCCTCTGCCTCCCAAGTGCTGGGATTAAAGGCGTGCGCCACCACGCCCGGCTCATGAACAACTTCTTAAATTCTCCATCTACATCCTTCCAAACAGCTCTCTGAAACAGAAGCTCAACATTAGAAACAGCAATCTATAAATACACATTTCTAATTCAGACCATAACAGAACTAAATGTGAAACTACAGAGTAATAGAGGAATTCTATCTGTGATCACAGAATTGGAAGAGGTCACTCTTCTCTCTGGTGCCTAAACTGTTGATGTTTATAGCAAAGCTAGGCATGATTTCTATAGCCAGGTTACCAACTAGCCAAGAATGTTATTTATGAAGTACACATCTTTACTGCCAGATTCCCCAACTGCAGGTAATAGGATACAAAAGAAGGCATACATTTTAGCATCTTTTTGTAGGCGACCAAGGAACACCACAACTGTGAGGTTTGGATTCTGTCCCTGAAAATTCTAAGATTTTAAGAGCATATCAATCATGAGAGAAAGGACTATGTTGCAATGAAAACATAGTGAAACATAGGAAGGACCATCACAGAATGTTTCTGATTTAAATGAGTAAATGGCTTATGGTTCGCTCATACTCTCTGCTCACTACCAGCCAACAGGGATGCTTTTGCCACTACTGTTCTTACACAGGAATAAGGTGACAAGGAATCAATTCTATTTCTGCATTTTTTGTATAGGAAAAGAGGCAAAATCAAAGACTCCTCAATGTGACTTTTAAAGCTTCCAACATAAAGTAACATATGTTATATTTCCCATATTTTCATTAAGACTCAAACTCACATGACCACTTAACAGGAAATTTGAGAGAGAACAAAATGCCCTTGATGAAATATTTTTTCTTTTTTTAAAATCAGGTATTTTCTTTATTTACATTTCAAAAGTTGTCCCCTTTCCTGGTTTTCCCTCCGAAAAATACCCTCCCCCTTAAACCTCCCCCCTCCCACTGCTCACCAACACACCCACTCCTGCTTCCTGGCCCTGGAATTCCCCCACACTGGGGCAGAGAGCCTTCACTGGAGCAATGGCCTCTCCTCCCATTTATGTCTCACTAGGCCATCCTCTGCTACATATGCAGCTGGAGGCATGAGTCCTGACATGTGCACTCTTTGGTTGGTGGTTTAGTCCCTGGGAGCTCTGGGGGTACTGGTTAGCTCATATTGTTGTTCCTCCTATGGGGCTACAAACCCCTTCAGATCCTTAGGTTCTTTCTCTAGCTCCTTCATTGGGGAACCTGTGCTCAGTCGTATGGATGACTGTGAGCATCCACTTCTGTATTTGTCAGGCACTGGCAGAGTCTCCATGGAGAGAGCTATATCAGACTCCTGTCAGCAAGCACATGTTGGCATCCACAATAATGTGTGGGTTTGGTGATTGTATATGTGATGGATCCCCAGGTGGGGCAATCTCTAGATGGTCATTTCATCAGTGTCTACTCCACACTTTGTCTCTGTAACTCCTTCCATGGTTGTTTTGTTTTCCCTTCTAAGAAGGTTCAGAGTATCCACACTTTGGTCTTCCTTCTTATTGAGTCTTCATGTTGTTTGTGAATTGTATCTTGGATATGCAGAGCTTCTGGGCTAATATCCACTTATCAGTGAGTGCATATTATATGTGTTCTTTTGTGATTGAGTTACCTTAATCAGGATGATATCCTCTAGAGCCATCTATTTGCCCAAGGATTTCATAAAATTATTATTTTTTAATAGCTGAGTAATACTCCATTGTGTAAATGTACCACATTTTCTGTATCCATTCCTCTGTTGAGGGACATCTGGGTTCTTTCATGCCTCTGGTTATTAAAAATGAGGCTGCTATGAACATAATGGAGCATGTGTCCTTATTACATGTTGGGGCATCTTCTGGGTATATGCCCAGGAGTGGTATTGCTGGGTTGTCAGGTAGCACTATGTCCAATTTTCTGAGGAACCACCAAATTGATTTCCAGAGTGGTTGTACCAGCTTGCAATCCCACCAGCAACAGAGGAGTGTTCCTCTTCCTCCACAACTTTGCCAGCATCTGCTGTCACCTGAAGTTTTGATCTTAGCCATTCTGACCTGTGTGAGGTAGAATCTCAGGGGTGTTTTGATTTGCATTTCCCTGATGACTAAGGATGTTGAACATTTCTTTAGATGTTTCTCAGCCATTTGATATTCCTCAGGTGAGAATTCATTGTTTACCTCTTTACCCCATTTTTAAATAGGTTATTTGTTTCTCTGGAGTCTATTGTCTTGAGTTCTTTTTATATATTGGATATTAGTCCTCTATTGTATGGAGGATTGGTAAAGATCTTTTCCAAATCTGTTGGTAGCCTTTTTGTCTTATTGACAGTGTCCTTTTGCCTTACAAAAGCTTTGCAATTTTATGAGGTCCCCTTTGTTGATTCTTAATCTTACAGCACAATCCATTGGTGTTCTGTTGAGGAATTTTCCCCCTATGCTCACATGTTTAAGACTCTTCCCCACTTTCTCCTCTATAAGTTTCAGTGTCTCTGGTTTTATGTGGAGGTTCTTGATCCACTTGGACTTAAGGTTTGTACAAGGCAATAAGAATGGATTGATTTGAACTCTTCTAAATGCTAACCAACAGGTGAGCCAGCACCATATGTTGAAAATGCTGTCTTTTTTCTACTGAATTCTTTTAGATCCTTTGTCAAAGATCAAGTGACCATAGGTGTGTGGGTTCATTTCTGGGCCTTTAACTCTATTCCATTTGTCTACCTCCCGTCACAGTACCAATACCATAGAGTTTTTTATCACAATTACTCTGTAGAACAGCTTGAGGTCAGGGATGGTGATATTTTGACTTCTTCCTTTCCAATTTGTATCCCTTTGATTTCCTTTTGTTGTCTAATCGTTCTGGCTAGGACTTCAAGTACTGTCTTGATTATGTAGGAAGAGAGTGGGCAGCCTTGCCTAGTCCCTGATTTTAATGGGATTGCTTAAAAGTTTTCTCCATTTTAGTTTGATGTTGGCTATTGGTTTCCTGTTTATTGCTTTTACTATGTTTAGGTATGGGTCTTGAATTCCTGATCTTTCCAACACTTTTATCATGAAGGGGTATTGGATTTTGTCAAATGCTTTCTCAGCATCTAAATGAGATGATTATATAGGTTTTTTTTCTTTGAGTTTGTTTATATAGTGGATTGCATTGTTGGATTTCCTCATATTGAAATTCATCACCAAGATGAAGCCTACTTGATCATGATGGATGGTCTTTTTAATGTGTTCTTGGATTAGGTTTGCAAGAATTTTATTGAGTATTTTTGCATCAATATTCAAATGGGAAATTGGTCTGAAGTTCTCTTTCTTTGTTGGGTCTTTCTGTGGTTTAGGTATCAGCACTGGACTACTTTGGGTACAAAACTCTTTCAGATAGTCCCATGGTCCCCAAAGGACTCTCTACTCCCCAGGCACAATAGCATGCCCAGAATCTTAGGATCACTGGTGAGTAGAACACAAAATCTATTCCACCACCACCAGAAATGACTGGGACCAGCAGGATTCAGGGACATAGGAACTCCAGTGGACCAGTGGCTAGGGTTCCTTCCAGTTGGTGCTTGTCTACCTTGGTTGCAAACTCAGAAGACAGCCCCAGAGTCCCCAGAGGAGGTACCATTTCCAGGCACCCCAACATGCCCAGCATCATAGGATCCCAGGATCCCAGGAACTGGGTCACATCAGGATCTCAGGGCCTCCGAGGAAGCTTGAATCCCAGGAACTCTGACACACCCAGAATTCAGGTTCACAGGATCCCTGAATCACAGGTTTACAGAGAAAGCTAGGCTCTGAGGGAGTTGTGACTCCACCTGGATTACAGGAAGGACAGGCTCCAATCAGATATAGTGAAGGCAGGGAGCACTTGAGATAATCAGATCTCAGGAGGCAAGCATAAGAACAGAAGCAACAGAAACCAAAGTTACTAGGCATCATCAGAACCCAATTCTCCCACCATAGCAAATCCTGAATACACCATCACACCAGAGAAGCAAGATATGGATCTAAAGTCACTTCTTATGATGATGCTGGAGGACTTTAAGAAGGACATAAATAACTCCTTGGTGCAATTCTTAAAGCCTGCCCTTCCTCAGATGGTCTCCACTACCATTTCCCTCATGTCCCTACTCATGCCCTTCATTAGCAGCAACAACAATAATAGCACTAATAACAAAATAGTAGAACCAATGGTTTTAATTCTTCCTTGACTAAACATATCCATCTTGGAAATGGATTTATGTGATTCCATCTTTTTCTTCCACTGTTGGGATAAACAGCCATTTGTCTTCATGCAGACAATGCCAAAGAAACCTTCCACATCCACACTTAACAATTTGAAAGTTTAGACAGCTTAATGAAGAATGTGAGGTGTGGATATATAAACAAGATGAGATGCTTTGGGCTTCTTATAGCTACTCTGTAGGAAACCAGCTGGCAAAATAAGTTGTTTAAGCATGCTGGATAAACAGCGCCAGGTGTGGTTGATGGAAGCCAGTCAGAGTTCTTCTAAGCTTGGCATGAGGTGCTGTTTCTGATTTCATTTTTTAAGAGTCCTAGTATCCACAGAAATCCTTTATCTAACTCAATTAACAATTCTGTTTTCCTAAAGATGACCTGTGGCTGTCATTCTATTTGCCTAAACTCAAGTTTGGCAAGGATGGAAAATTCATGTCCTGTGTTAAAGCCCTATGCTGCCATTAACTGGAGGAATGAAAGATGGCTTCCAGTTTGTAGATATATTTTGATAATTTTAAAATCACTTCTGTGGCCTTCTCACACAGAATCTTACTTTGTATTTGGCATGTAAGAGATGCATCTATGTGACCTTGTGAGTTCCTTTGTCACAAAACTTTCCTGATGAGAAGAAATGCCTTCAGATCAGATTCCCACTTAGCTGAGACTTGGTGAGGCAAGGTGACAGAAGTAGTAACTTCAACAGGCCCAAGCTTTGTCATTAGCATGACTTGATATTTTCTATACTCTGCCTCAGGGAAAATGAAATTGTTACCCACATGTTTACAGGGCATGAGATAACGACCAGG